>NW_026290944.1:190428-353476 GCF_023373465.1 Oncorhynchus keta | reverse complement strand
CCACACTCAGAAATAACTTTCAAATGAAGCATTTGTGTTTAGTGAGCCCGCCAGATCAGAGGCAGTAGGGACGACCAGGGATGTTCTCTGTTTAGTGAGCCCGCCAGATTAGAGGCAGTAGGGACGACCAGGGATGTTCTCTGTTTAGTGAGCCCGCCAGATTAGAGGCAGTAGGGACGACCAGGGATGTTCTCTGTTTAGTGAGCCCGCCAGATTAGAGGCAGTAGGGACGACCAGGGATGTTCTCTGTTTAGTGAGCCCGTCAGATTAGAGGCAGTAGGGACGACCAGGGATGTTCTCTGTTTAGTGAGCCCGCCAGATTAGAGGCAGTAGGGACGACCAGGGATGTTCTCTGTTTAGTGAGCCCGCCAGATTAGAGGCAGTAGGGACGACCAGGGATGTTCTCTGTTTAGTGAGCCCGCCAGATCAGAGGCAGTAGGGACGACCAGGGATGTTCTCTGTTTAGTGAGCCCGCCAGATCAGAGGCAGTAGGGACGACCAGGGATGTTCTCTGTTTAGTGAGCCCGACCAGATCTCTGAGGCAGATAGGGGGACGACCAGGGATGTTCTCTGTTTAGTGAGTCCACCAGATCAGAGGCCGTGGGATGTCTCTGTTTAGTGAGTCCTCCAGATCAGAGGCAGTAGGGACAGATGTTCAGAGTGAGTCCTCCAGATCAGGGATGACCAGGGATGTTCTCTGTTTAGTGAGCCCGTCAGATCAGAGGCAGTAGGGACGACCAGTGAGTCCTCCAGATCAGAGGCAGTAGGGATGACCAGGGATGTTCTCTGTTTAGTGAGCCCGTCAGATCAGAGGCAGTAGGGACGACCAGGGATGTTCTCTGTTTAGTGAGCCCGTCAGATCAGAGGCAGTAGGGACCACCAGGGATCACCGCCTGGTACAGCAACTGCTCCGCCCACAACCGTAAGGCTCTCCAGAGGGTAGTGAGGTCTGCATAACGCATCACCGGGGGCAAACTACATGCCCCCCAGGACACCTACACCACCCGATGTCACAGGAAGGCCAAATAGATCATCAAGGACAACAACCACCCGAGCCACTGCCTGTTCACCCCACTATCATCCAGAAGGCGAGGTCAGTAAAGGTGCATCAAAGCAGGGACCGAGAGACTGAAAAACAGCTTCTATCTCAAGGCCATCAGACTGTTAAACAGCCATCACTAGCATTGAGTGGCTGCTGCCAACATACTGACTAAAATCTCAAGACACTTTAATAATTACAAATTGGATGTAATAAATGTATCACTCGTCACTTTAAACAATGCCACTTTATATAATTACTCATCTCATATGTATATACTGTACTCTATACCATCTACTCATCTACTGATGAACGGAACTTGTGAAGGCGATGGCTTCCCCTACAGGAACTCCCTGGGTGTTACTACCCTCTCCACTACTGTCCCATCGATGTGGATGTGGGGGTGTTTCCTCTGCTGTTTCCTGAAGTCCACGATCATCTCCTTAGTTTTGTTGACGTTGAGTGTGGGGTTATTTTCCTGACACCACACTCCGAGGGCCCTCACCTCCTCCCTGTAGGCCGTCTCGCCGTTGTTGGTAATCAAGCCTACCACTGTAGTGTGGTCTGCAAACATGATGATTGAGTTGGAGGTGTGCATGGCCACGCAGTCGTAGGTGAACAGGGAGTACAGGAGGACAGTCTGGGCCTGCAGTCTGGGCCTGCAGCCTTGCGAGGGTTAACACGAGGGTTAACACGTTTAAATGTTTTACTCACGTCGGCTGCAGTGAAGGAGAGTCAGCAGGTTTTGGTAGCGGGCCGTGTCAGTGGCACTGTATTGTCCTCAAAGCGAGCAAAGAAGTTGTTTAGTCTGTCTGGGAGCAAGACATTCTGGTCCGCGACGGGGCTGGTTTTCTTTTTGTAATCCGTGATTGACTGTAGACCCTGCGAGCGCGGTAGCTTCCCGTTTTAGTTTCTGTCTACAGGCTGGACGCAACTAAATGGAGTCGTGGTAGAGCCGTGGTAGAGCCGGGGGTGGTGTTTACCAGGCCTTCAGCAGGCTGGAAAAGTGGAATTGATCTGTTTGATCCATTTGTTTGTTTTCATTTTTTCAACATGCACTGGATTCGTTAAGGTCGGTCATTGGGTTAATTTGTTTTTATTTTGTTTTAATCAAATCAAGCTTTATTTTTTTATAGCACATTTCAGACATGGACGAATAAAAACAATGAAAATAAAAACTGAAATATTTACTACACAGCAAAACATAAGACAATTAAAAAAACTAAAATAGTGCAACACAACTTTCTTTTTTGTTAATCAAATAAATAGTACTCTTTCATTTCAGAGCCTGGATTTTCCCCCTGATGAGGCTAATATTCATATCATGCTGAAATCAATAGAACAGGGGACAAACGTTTAGGGTTCTACATTGTGACATCATTAGAATAATCCTACTACAATGTTAAAAGCATTCAACTCCTTCATGAATGATGTTTAATCAGATATTTTATCAGACTATCTTTTGTCATGTTGTTTTCGGCTATGAGACTTCTCTCCTGTGTGTCTCGTCTGGTGTGATTATAAAAGTCCTGACAAAACAAAACTCTTTCCAGTCACATCAATGATGATATTTCCTCCCCTGTGTGTTTTCTCTGGTGCTTAGTCAGCTGAGTAGATTCAGTAAAACTCTTCCCACATTGATCACAGCTATAAGGCTTCTCTCCTGTGTGTGTTCTCTGGTGTCGATTCAGATTGCTTGAGTCAGTAAAACTCTTCCCACATTGATCACAGCTATAACGTTTCTCTCCAGTGTGTGTTCTCTGGTGTGAAGTCAGCTGGCTAGATTTAGGAAAACTCTTCCCACATTGATCACAGCTATAAGGCTTCTCTCCTGTGTGTGTTCTCTGGTGTACAATCAGGATGCTTGAGTGACTAAAACTCTTGTCACATTGATCACAGCTATACGGTTTCTCTCCTGTGTGTATTCTCTGGTGTGATTTTAAATATCCTGATATAACAAAACTCTTTCCACAGTCAGAGCAGTTGTAAAGTTTCTCTCCAGTGTGAATTCTCTGGTGTGCTTTCAGTGAATCTGATCTTGAGTAAGTCTTCCCACAGTCTGAGCAGTGGAAAGGTTTCTCTCCTGTGTGTTTTCTCTGGTGTATAGTCAGCTTGCTTGATGTAGCAAAAATCTTCCCACATTGATCACAGCTATAAGCTTTTTCTCCAGTGTGAATTCTCTGGTGTGCTTTCAGTGAATCTGATCTTGAGTAACTCTTCCCACAGACAGAGCAGTGGTTAGATTTCTCTCCTGTGGGTGTCTGCTGGTGTTTCTTGAGATGTTCTGATGTGGAGAGACTCTGCTCTGCATCATGAGGTTGTTGAGGCTCCCCAGAGGATCCACGATAGTCACATCCTTCTCCTGTGTGAACAACAACGTCAGACAGATGGTTAAAAGGCCACAACAGCAGAAATCCACTGTTTATTTCAGCTAAAAGCCCACGATGATGTGCAATAATTTGTCCTGAATGTTTTAATGCTTTGATAAACGTATTTGACAATTGTCTTAGACAGTCAAGTGAGCAACAATAGTCATATTCTGTCTTATTTACTTCCTATTAGTAGTAAAGTGGATGATTGTAGGCTAGAAATAAGTTATTACAGTTGCTGAAACTCTAAGCAGACCTTGTCACCAATACAGGCCCCTCCAATACAGGCCCCTTCAATACAACGGCCCCTCCAATACAGGCCCCTCCAATACAGGCCCCTTCAATAACGGCCCCTCCAATATCAGGCCCCTCCAATACAGGCCCCTCCAATACAGGCCCCTCCAATACAGGCCCCTTCAATACAGGCCCCTCCAATACAGGCCCCTTCAATACAGGCCCCTTCAATACAGGCCCCTCCAATGTGGGCCCCTCCAATACAGGCCCCTCCAATACAGGCCCCTTCAATACAGGCCCCTTCAATACAGGCCCCTCCAATACAGGCCCCTTCAATACAGGCCCCTCCAATACAGGCCCCTTCAATACAGGCCCCTTCAATACAGGCCCCTCCAATACGGGCCCCTCCAATACAGGCCCCTCCAATACAGGCCCCTCCCAATTACAGGCCCCTTCAATACCGGCCCCTCCAATATCTCTGTCTGTGATTGCAAAACATTGCAGCATTAAGATCTGTGTTGCTGTTCACGAACTCACCACTGTGGGAGAAAACTCAGGGGAGTTCTAATAGCCTCCATTTACCGGTTGCTTATGAGTGTATTTCACACTACTTTTTTAAATTACAAATGTAAGGCTCATTTGAATGTCCCGCTTAATATGTTTGTGTCATCGTCGCATTACTTCCTCATGTTTCCTCCAATCACAGTTTATGATACCATGTAGAAGCTCTGAGTCATTACTTCCTCATGTTTCCTCCAATCACAGTGTATGATACCATGTAGAAGCTCTGAGTCATTACTTCCTCATGTTTTCCTCCAATCACAGTGTATGATACCATGTAGAAGCTCTGAGTCATTACTTCCTCATGTTTCCTCCAATCACAGTGTATGATACCATGTAGAAGCTCTGAGTCATTACTTCCTCATGTTTTCCTCCAATCACAGTGTATAATACACCATGTAGAAGCTCTGAGTCATTACTTCCTCATGTTTTCCTCCAATCACAGTGTATAATACACCATGTAGAAGCTCTGACGAAGGCCTTGAGGCCGATACGTAAAAGCTTAATAAAGAGCAGTGTGGGAGTTTCTTCTTCTTCTTTTTTCTCATGTTATTCCATTGACCTGCAACAAAAAAGATCAGCTCAGATGTGCCTTTTTTGAAGTTGTGTTAGTTGCACCATATGTATTTTGGATGCAGCGGTTGTTAGCTAGAATGCTAACGCCCATTGACAAAGGCTGGTAGCAAAGCTAGCCAAAGAGCATTTTATTGGTTGAAGTCTGAAAGTTTTTTTTTGTTTAAGTATTAAAGTCCGGGGTCACCGTTTTTAAGTCCCGAAAAAAAAAAAAAAAAAATCACTTTTTTGTCAAAATGGTTAAAAATTATTTTCGGGGTCCTTTCCAGAATGGCGCAAATTCGGCATGTCCGGGGTCACCGTTTTTAAGTCCCGAGAAAAAAAAAGAAAAAAAAAAAATCACTTTTTTGTAAAAATGGTTAAATTATTTTCGGGGTCCTTTCCAGAATGGCGCAAATTCGGCATGTCCGGGGTCACCGTTTTTAAGTCCCGAGAAAAAAGAAAAAAAAACACTTTTTTGTAAAAGTGGTCAAAAATTATTTTCGGGGTCCTTTCCAGAATGGCGCAAATTCGGCATGTCCGGGGTCACCGTTTTTAAGTCCCGAGAAAAAAAAAAAAAAAAAAACTTTTTTGTAAAAGTGGTCAAAAATTATTTTCGGGGTCCTTTCCAGAATGGCGCAAATTCGGCATGTCCGGGGTCACCGTTTTTAAGTCCCGAAAAAAAAAAAAAAAAAAAAAAAACTTTTTGTCAAAATGGTTAAAAATTATTTTCGGGGTCCTTTCCAGAATGGCGCAAATTCGGCATGTCCGGGGTCACCGTTTTTAAGTCCCGAGAAAAAAAAAAAAAATCACTTTTTTGTAAAAGTGGTCAAATTATTTTCGGGGTCCTTTCCAGAATGGCGCAAATTCGGCATGTCCGGGGTCACCGTTTTTAAGTCCCGAAAAAAAAAAAAAAAAAAAAAACTTTTTTGTAAAAATGGTTAAAAATTATTTTCGGGGTCCTTTCCAGAATGGCGCAAATTCGGCATGTCCGGGGTCACCGTTTTTAAGTCCCGAAAAAAAAAAAAAAATCACTTTTTTGTAAAAGTGGTCAAAAATTATTTTCGGGGTCCTTTCCAGAATGGCGCAAATTCGGCATGTCCGGGGTCACCGTTTTTAAGTCCCGAAAAAAAAAAAAAAAAAAAAAAAAAAAAAAAAATCTTTTTTGTCAAAATGGTTAAAAATTATTTTCGGGGTCCTTTCCAGAATGGCGCAAATTCGGCATGTCCGGGGTCACCGTTTTTAAGTCCCGAGAAAAAAAAAAAAAAAATCACTTTTTTGTAAAAGTGGTCAAAAATTATTTTCGGGGTCCTTTCCAGAATGGCGCAAATTCGGCATGTCCGCCGGGGTCACCGTTTTTAAGTCCCGAAAAAAAAATAATAACATTACTCCTCTCCATTACTCCTCTCCATTACTCCATTACTCTCCATTACTCCGTTACTCCTCTCCATTACTCCTCTCCATTACTCCTTCCTCTCCATTACTCCTCTCCATTACTCCTCTCCACTATTCCTCTCCATTACTCCATTACTCTCCATTACTCCGTTACTCCTCTCCATTACTCCATTACTCCTCTCCACTATTCCTCTCCATTACTCCTCTCCATTACTCCGTTACTCCTCTCTCCGTTACTCCTCTCCACTATTCCTCTCCAAAATGTTACCTCCAGGTCTTTTCCCCATAACGGCCTTCAGGCCCTTACAAGCTCCATTAAATCCACCTATAAAATGACTATATATAATCCCATTAAATCCACCTATAAAATGACTATATATAATCCCATTAAATCCACCTATAAAATGACTATATATAATCCCATTAAATCCACCTATAAAATGACTATATATAATCCCTGTGGTAATTTGCAGAGGATTATTTTGTTTTAACACTTACAGTATATCAGAATGTACAGGGAATTAGTTGTTTTTCTGTCCCACTTTAAACAAACTAATCTGGAGATCCACGTCAGAAAGTATTCAGACCCCTTGACTTTGTCCACATTTTGTTACGTTACAGCCTTATTCTAAAATGGATCAAATAAAATCCTAATAAATCTACACACAATACCCCATAATGACAAAACGAAAACAAGTTTATATTTTTGCAAATGTAATTCAAAATAAAAAACAGAAATAACTTATAAGTATTCAGACCCTTTTTTATATGAGACTCGGAATTGAGATCAGGTGCATCCTGTTTCCATTGATCATCCTTGAGATGTTTCTACAACTTAATTGGAGTCCACCTGTGGTAAAATCAATTGATTGGACACGATTTCGAACGGCACACACCTGTTTATATAAGGTCCCACAGTTGACAGTGCTTGTCAGAGCAAAAAACCAAGCCATGAGGTCGAAGGAGTTGTCCGTAGAGCTCCAAGACAGGATTGTGTCAACATACAGATCTGGGGGAAGGATACAAACAATTTTCTGCAGCTTTGAAGTTCCCCAAGAACACAGTGGCCTCCATCATTCTTAAATGGAAGAAGTTTGGAACCACCAAGACTCTTCCTGGAGCTCGCCGCCCGGCCAAACTGACCAATCAGGGGAGAAGAGCCTTGGGCACCTAAAGACTCTCAGACCAGGAGAAACAAGATTCTCTGGACTAATGAAACCAAGATTGAACTCATAGGCTTGAACGCCAAGCGTCACGTCTGGAGGAAACTTGGAACCATCCCTACGGTGAAGCATGGTGGTTGCAGCATCACGTCAGGAGGAAACCTGGAACCATCCCTACGGTGAAGCATGGTGGTGGCAGCATCACGTCAGGAGGAAACCTGGAACCATCCCTACGGTGAAGCATGGTGGTGGCAGCATCACGTCAGGAGGAAACCTGGAACCATCCCTACGGTGAAGCATGGTGGTGGCAGCATCACATCTGGAGGAAACCTGGAACCATCCCTGCAGTGAAGCATGGTGGTGGCAGCATCACGTCTGGAGGAAACTTGGAACCATCCCTACGGTGAAGCATGGTGGTGGCAGCATCACGTCTGGAGGAAACCTGGAACCATCCCTACGGTGAAGCATGGTGGTGGCAGCATCACGTCTGGAGGAAACCTGGAACCATCCCTGCAGTGAAGCATGGTGGTGGCAGCATCACGTCAGGAGGAAACTTGGCACCATCCCTGCAGTGAAGCAAGGTGGTGGCAGCATCACGTCAGGAGGACACTTGGCACCATCCCCTGCAGTGAAGCATGGTGGTGGCAGCATCACATCTGGAGGAAACCTGGAACCATCCCTACGGTGAAGCATGGTGGTGGCAGCATCACGTCAGGAGGAAACTTGGCACCATCCCTGCAGTGAAGCATGGTGGTGGCAGTATCATGCTGTGGGAATGTTTTTCAGCGGCAGGGATTGGGAATAGCTGCGCAGCAACACTCCCCATCCAACCTGACAGAACTTGAGAGGATCTGCTGAGAAGAATATGAGGAACTACCCAAATACACGTTGGCCAAGTTGTAGCGTCAAACCCAAGAAAACTCGATGCTGTAATCGCTGCCAAAGGTGCTTCCAAACAAAGTACTGAGGAAAGGGTCTGAATACTTATGATAATGTGATATTTCATGTTTTTTATTTTATTGTATTAGATTTATTATACAAACATTTCTTTAAGAAACTGTTTTTGCTTTGTCATTGTGGGGTATTCTGTGTAGAGGAGGGAAAAAACATTGAATGCATTTTTAGAATGAGGCTGTGAAAGTGGAAAAATAAAAAAGGTCAAAGGATATACAGCCATTTAAAATGGTAAAAATCAACAACTAATTAATTGATTATCACAGAAACATCAAACTAGATATGATTTATCCTATAAATGTCTAGCATACTTTTACAGCCTCTGTTCCTCTCTCCTCTCCTCCTCTCTCCTCTCCTCCACTCTCCTCTGTTCCACTCTCCTCTCTTCCTCTCCTCCTCTCTCCTCTGTTCCACTCTCCTCTGTTCCACTCTCCTCTCTTCCTCTCCTCCTCTCTCCTCTCTTCCACTCTCCTCTCTTCCACTCTCCTCTCTTCCTCTCTCCTCTCTTCCTCTCTCCTCTCTTCCACTCTCCTCTCTCCTCTCTTCCTCTCTCCTCTCTTCCTCTCTCCTCTCTTCCACTCTTCCTCTCTTCCTCTCTCCTCTCTTCCTCTCTCCTCTCTTCCTCTCTCTCTTCCTCTCTCTCTCCTCTCTTCCACTCTTCCTCTCTCCTCTCTTCCACTCTCCTCTCTCCACTCTCTCTCTCCTCTCTTCCACTCTCCTCTCTTCCACTCTCCTCTCTTCCACTCTCCTCTCTTCCTCTCTCCTCTCTTCCCTCTCCTCTCTCCTCTCCTCTCCTTCTCTCCACTCTTCCACTCTCCTCTGTTCCACTCTCCTCTCTTCCACTCTCCTCTGTTCCACTCTCCTCTGTTCCTCTCTCCTCTGTTCCACTCTCCTCTGTTCCTCTCTCCTCTGTTCCTCTCTCCTCTGTTCCTCTCTCCTCTGTTCCTCTCTCCTCTGTTCCTCTATCCTCTGTTCCTCTATCCTCTGTTCCTCTATCCTCTGTTCCTCTATCCTCTGTTCCTCTATCCTCTGTTCCTCTATCCTCTGTTCCTCTATCCTCTATCCTCTGTTCCTCTATCCTCTGTTCCTCTTTCCTCACTCCCGGGATTCTGACTCTTCTCTGTCTAGTAAAGTAAGCCATACACTTGTTATAAAAACGATAGCTTAAGCTTTTAAAAGAGTTAACTAAACAAAGTTTAATTTAATTCAGGCTGATTTGAGGTTAGCTAGCTAAGTTAAGGTTACCTGACACTCTTGTCCAAGCTCCTCCCCCATTTCGCTTTTGCTGCTGTGGCTGGAAAAAGGCAATAAACTCATCTGACAAAATAAATAAAAAATAAATAATTGGAAGACAGATAAATGTAGCTATCTTGCTAGCACTTGATACAGTTCCAAACCAACTAGCTAGCTAACTTGCTAGACTAGTAATGTTAGTTAACCCTGTGTCTATCATCGACATACTGGTGGATATTAGCTAGCTAACTTGCTAGACTAGTAACGTTAGTTAACCCTGTGTCTATCATCGACATACTGGTGGATATTAGATAGTTAAAAGTTACAATTTTCATAGATCTGAATTGTGTGTTGTAGGTTATAGCTAGCTGATGTAGTTCACTAGTTGGCTAGCTAACGTTAGTCAAACACAACAAGCTAACGTACCTTTATTGGAGCTCTGAGGTTGATTCAAGTGAATTGTGTTTCGCGCCGCAGAGCTTCTGTACTACGAACTGGTCACTGGTGAGTTTCTTGACTCTTGAGGCCGCAGCTCACAGAGCTAAATAACCTTCAGAACTGTGTTGAACCCAACAAAGATTATCTATTTACCAAGAAAAAGGCGAACGTGAATTTACAGAACTTAATTGAAACTATGTTTGTTAGAAAACGGATGTTTCTTTTGGTGTGGCGGCAATGATTCTGCCGTGGCGCAGAGACACACTTAAATGAACGCAGACTGTATATTTGCGACTGTTCGACTAACAGCCTGTCGACCAAACAATCGACTGAATGGGGTCAGCCCTTACAGCATCATACATCATTATGACGTCATAATAGCCATTGGTTCTTGAAGAATAGAACTTAGAAATGCCTCAAATGATTCAACTGTATTTCCCCCATCAGAAACCAAAACATAAGCTTGTATAACTCCACTGTTTGTAAATTAACACTCTTATAGGCTCAATCTGGTTAAAACTATCATTATGACATCATGGATGGCCAGTCCTTGTATTCATAGTGAATTCAGAGCGAGGCCCTGAGCTGAACTCAAACCTGGGTCCAGTAACTGTCAAGCCAACACCTTATACCTGTTATGCCAAGATGTCTGAACTTCTTGACAAGGTGGCTACAATAACTTTCTCTATGAATTTGAGAGAGGGGTCCATTTCCCCATCAGCCCCCATCCGTTTACCAAACCAAGTCTCAGGGCTGACATGTTGTTGCTGTTTAAATCTGAGGTTGTCCCTTTAAAAAAGCCACAATCAACCATTTCAGTCAGCCACTTATAAACGTTTATGATGTAACAATGATGTGATGATGTAATTACACATTCCACCACTGTTTAGGTAATGAGATGATGGATGGGGCTGGAGAAATGTAACTACTCTCAAATTCATAGACAGACCTATGGATGCAAGGACTGACCATCCATGATATCAACATTATAGTTTTAACCATGTTGAGGCTATACAGTGCTGATTTACATTGTTTCTAAACATTATAGTAAAAAATATATATTTGGGGTTCTGATGGGGAAAACAGTTGAACTAAGCTCATGAGGCATGTGTTATATTCTTCAAGAATCAATGGCTATAAATAATTTAAAAGTCCAAATATGGACTACAGACTTCCCTTTTAACACCAAACCCCAGTTCAACAACTGCAGAGTTTGCGCCTCTGTATTTAAGACAGTACTTACTAGTGTTAATCAGGGAACGGTTTCTCAAAACCATCTTATGGCTAAATTCATCATTAGAATTATTGGATGCCTTAAGTTGTATTTGGGAAACCGGGCCCAGATATCCAGTTTCCTCCTCTTCCTCCTTTTTGGATGTGACAGCCACCTCCCCCTCCTCCTCCTCCTCTTTCACTCCAAAAACTGCATCCTCCTCTTTCTCTTCCTCCTCCTCTTTCACTCTGAACGTATCTTCCTCTTCTTTAACGGAAACGTATTTCTCTTCTTGTTTCACGGTAAAAGCCTCACCCTCTACTTGTTTTTGTATTTTAACTTCCTCCTCCTCTTTCACCAGAGCTTCTTTCTCCGTCCAACAGACCTCCTCTTCTTTATCAGGAGGAGAGCAGCTCAGTGAACTCATGGTCAGAGATGTTAGCTAGCTAGGCTAATGCTAACTTAACCAGCCAGCTAGCTAAATAATAATAACAACACCGTAAATATGAAATTAAATCGGATAACTAACTAGACGACAGAAGTGGGTTTAAAATACAGTGGCTAATAAACACGAAAGCGTCTAAAGTGCTTTAGTGGTTCGTCTCTGTTGTCTAGCAAGCTACCGAGGTGTCTGTCTGACTGTTGTTGCTGTTGAAAGAAGAGTTCCGTCCACTACATTATACGTCACACCAGCAGCATCGCCTTAAAGTCTCAGACCGCCATCTGCTGACTGGAGGTGGTAACGCAGTTGAGTGGGAAAAATAGTAACTCAGTTGTAGTCACGATCTGGTTACCTACTTACTATTACGTACAAACAGTTATGTTTTTTTGCGTTATTATATATTTATTATCCTCTAAACTACCCACTATGTACGATGTTGCAATGTCAAATTGCTATACTCTGTGCTATGCAGGTCTTATACTAGCTGGGCGGTTAACGTCAATCAGCAACACATCATGCTGTGTGGCTGTAACGGATGTGAAACGGCTAGTTTAGTTCGCGGTGTGCGCTAAGTAGCGTTTCAATCGGTTACGTCACTTGCTCTGAGACCTTGAAGTAGTAGTTCCCCTCTGCAAGAGCCGCGGCTTTTGGGTAACGATGCTTCGTGGGTGACTGTTGTCGTTGTGTGCAGAAGGTCCCTGGTTCGCGCCCGGGTATGGGCGAGGGGACGGTTTAAAATTATACTGTTACATGGCCAAACATTTTTATAACTAACTGTCGTTTCCAATGGGAGCAAATTAATCATAGTGGACAGAACAAGACAAGTGGGTAAGAGCCAAGCAGGACCTAGCGAGATCCTATTGGCGAGTTTGAGTATTTATTTGCATATTTCCATTAGGGAACGCCTACTCTGTGAAGTTTACCGGTGTGAAATAACTCAATACGTCCTCGCACTCCTTCTAAACAACGCCATTAAAAAAAATGGTAAAGTCTACAAAACGTTGTCCACTCTGTTTGTTACAGATTCTAGTTATGGAATCAGAAAACTGTATTGAGATCAAACGTTTGATCAATGAGAAAATCAGCAGAACCCATCCGGCTACATCTTCTCCCATTGGGCTTCCTCTCATCACCATATTTGGTAGTGAGTGAAAAAGCCAACCGGATGTTTCACATTTATTCCTCAGGTGAGACATCTGCCTCATTGTTCTATCTGTAGTGGTTGTGTTATTAGGTGGTGGGCCGAATTGACCTTTATTTAACCAGGCAAGTCATTTAAGAACATATTCTTATTTTCAATGACGGCCTGGGAACAGTGGGTTAACAGCCTGTTTAGGGGCAGAACGACAGATTTTTACCTTGTCAGCTCGGGGTTTGAACTCGCAACCTTCCGGTTACTAGTCCAACGCTCTAACCACTAGGCTACGCTGCAGCCCCGAAGCCGAAAAGAGTGAACTTAATGGGTCGAGGGAGGACCTGATTTTTTAGTATATGACAGTAAAACATTGTTATGATGACTATAACATTTGTTGTCACCTTCAATTCTTGCACATTTTCTCATAAAAAGTACATTTCAACACTCTGTCTTCTCAAGCAAATTTGACCAACTTCCCAACTCCTAAACTTGGAACCAATCAGAGGTCCCGTACATACCCCCGGTGATGCCTACACCAATCAGAGGTCCCGTACATACCCCCGGTGATGCCTACACCAATCAGAGGTCCCGTACATACCCCGGTGATGTAGGCAGCCACGATGGTATTTATCACTATCTATGTGTATATATTTCTATGATCTATGTATGTGCTGTTTACCGTTACCTAGTTTCTATAGTTGCTCTCCTGTCTGACTGTGTGTGTGTCTCTTTAATGCTCACAATCTATGTGTATGTCGTGTTTACTGTTACCTAGTTTCTATAGTTGCTCTCCTGTCTGACTGTGTGTGTGTGTCTTTAATGCTCACAATCTATGTGTATGTGGTGTTTCATGTGTATTTCTCCCTTCTGGAAACTTTATCTATAGAGTTGACTGTCGATCGGACATTAGGTCTCACCCGTACAACTATAAGCTATTACCCAGGGGTCGTAAATCCCTAGTTAACGCTGTAACCACTAGGCTACCTGCTGGTTACTGGCCCAACGCTTAACCACTAGTACCTTGGTTACTAACCACTAGGCTTGCTGGTTACTGGCCCAACGTCTAACCACTGGCTACCTGCTGGTTCTGGCCCAACGCTGTAACCACTCTACCTGCTGGTTACTGGCCCAACGCTGTAACCACTAGGCTACCTGCTGGTTACTGGCCCACTGTTAGGCTATCTGCTGGTTTCTCAACCACTAGGCTTGCTGGTTACTGGCCCAGTTCTAACCACTAGGCTGTCCTGCTGGTTGCTGGCCCAACGCTGTAACCACTAGGCTACCTGCTGGTTACTGGCCCAACGCTCTAACCACTAGGCTACCTGCTTCCAACCGTTCTTACTGGCCCAGTAGGCTACCTGCTCGATCCAACCGTTCGGTTACTGGCACAGCGCTCTAACCACTAGGCTACTGCTGTCCAACTGTTCACACTGGTCCAGCGCTCTAACCACTAGGCTACCTGCTCGACAAATGTTCGGTTACTGGCACAACGCTCTAACCACTAAGCTACCTGCTCGATCCAACCGTGGTTACTGGCCCAACGCTGTAACCACTAGGCTACCTGCTCGATCAACCGTTCGGTTACTGGCCCAACGCTGTAAACTAAGCTACCTGCTCGATCCAACCGTTCGACTGGCCCAACGCTGTAACCACTAGGCTACCTGCTCGATCAACCGTTCGTTTACTGGCCCAACGCTGTAACCACTAAGCTACCTGCTCGATCCAACCGTTCGGTTACTGGCCCAACGCTGTAACCACTAGGCTACCTGCTCGATCAACCGTTCGGTTACTGGCCCAACGCTCTAACCACTAGGCTACCTGCTCGATCCAACCGTTCGGTTACTGGCCCAGCGCTCTAACCACTAGGCTACCTGCTCGATCCAACCGTTCCTGGCCAAGCGCTCTAACCACTAGGCTACCTGCTCGATCCAACCGTTCGGTTACTGGCAGGATTTAACCACTAGGCTACCTGCTCGATCCAACCGTTTGTTACTGGCCCAACGCTGTAACCACTAGGCTACCTGCTCGATCCAACCGTTCGGTTACTGGCCCAACGCTCTAACCAATAGGCTACCTGCTCGATCCAACCGTTCGGTTACTGGCCCAACGCTCTAACCACTAGGCTACCTGCTATCCAACCGTTCGGTTACTGGCCCAGCGCTCTAACCACTAGGCTACCTGCTCGATCCAACCGTTGGTTACTGGCCCAGCGCTCTAACCACTAGGCTACCTGCTCGATCCAACCGTTCGGTTACTGGCCCAGCGCCTAACCACTAGGCTACCTGCTATCCAACCGTTCGGTTACTGGCCCAGCGCTCTAACCACTAGTACCTGCTCGATCCAACCATTCGGTTACTGGCCCAGCGCTCTAACCACTAACCTGCTCGATCCAACCGTTCGGTTACTGGCCCAGCGCTTAACCACTAGGCTACCTGCTCGATCCAACCGTTGGTTACTGGCCCAGCGCTCTAACCACTAGGCTACCTGCTCGATCCAACCGTTCGGTTACTGGCACAACACTCTAACCACTAGGCTACCTGCTCGATCCAACCGTTCGGTTACTGGGCCAACGCTGTAACCACTAGGCTACCTGCTCGATCCAACCGTTCGGTTACTGGCCCAACGCTCTAACCAATAGGCTACCTGCTCGATCCAACCGTTCGGTTACTGGCCCAGCGCTCTAACCACTAGGCTACCTGCTCGATCGAACCGTTCGGTTACTGGCCCAGCGCTGTAACCACTAGGCTACCTGCTCGATCCAACCGTTCCTCTTACTGGCCCAGGCTCTAACCACTAGGCTACCTGCTCGATCCAACCGTTCGGTTACTGGCCCAACGCTCTAACCACTAGGCTACCTGCTCGATCCAACCGTTCGGTTACTGGCCCAACGCTCTAACCACTCGGCTACCTGCTCGATCCAACCGTTCGGTTACTGGCCCAACGCTCTAACCACTAGGCTACCTGCTCGATTTCGGTTACTGGACCAACGCTCTAACCACTGGGCTACCTGCTCGATCCAACCGTTACTGGCCCAGCGCTCTAACCACTTTGCTCGATCCAACCGTTCGGTTACTGGCCCAGCGCTCTAACCACTAGGTTACCTGCTCGATCCAACCATTGGTTACTGGCCCAGCGCTCTAACCACTAGGCTACCTGCTCGATCCAACCGTTCGGTTACTGGCCCAGCGCTCTAACCACTAGGCTACCTGCTCGATCCAACCGTTCGGTTACTGGCCCAGCGCTCTAACCACTAGGTTACCTGCTCGATCCAACCATTCGGTTACTGGCCCAGCGCTCTAACCACTAGGCTACCTGCTGATCATTTCGGTACTGGCCCAGCGCTGTAACCACTAGGCTACCTGCTCGATCCAACCGTCCGGTTACTGGCCCAGCGCTCTAACCACTATCTACCTGCTCGATCCAACCGTTCGGTTACTGGCACAACACTCTAACCACTAGGCTACCTGCCGATCCAACCGTTCGGTTACTGGGCCAACGCTAACCACTAGGCTACCTGCTCGATCAACCGTTCGGTTACTGGCCCAACGCTCTAACCAATAGCCTAACTGCTCGATCCAACCGTTCGGTTACTGGCCCAGCGCTCTAACCACTAGGCTACCTGCTCGATCCAACCGTTACTGGCCCATTGTAACCACTAGGCTACCTGCTCGATCCAACCGTTCGGTTACTGGCCCAGCGCTCTAACCACTAGGCTACCTGCTCGATCCAACCGTTCGGTTACTGGCCCAACGCTCTAACCACTCGGCTACCTGCTCGATCCAACCGTTTTACTGGCCCAACGCTCTAACCACAGGCTACCTGCTCGATCCAACCGTTCGGTTACTGGACCAACGCTTTGGGCTACCTGCTCGATCCAACCGTTGGTTACTGGCCCAGCGCTCTAACCACTAGGCTACCTGCTCGATCCAACCGTTTAGGTTACTGGCCCAGCGCTCTAACCACTAGGCTACCTGCTCGATCCAACCGTTCGGTTACTGGCCCAACGCTTAACCACTAGGCTACCTGCTCGATCCAACCGTTCGGTTACTGGCCCAACGCTCTAACCACTAGGCTACCTGCTGATCCAACCGTTCGGTTACTGGCCCAGCGCTTAACCACTAGGCTACCTGCTCGATCCAACCGTTCGGTTACTGGCCCAGCGCTCTAACCACTAGGCTAACTGCTCGATCCAACCGTTCGGTTACTGGCCCAACGCCTAACCACTAGGCTACCTGCTCGATCCAACCGTTCGGTTACTGGCCCAACGCTCTAACCAATAGGCTACCTGCTCGATCCAACCGTTCGGTTACTGGCCCAGCGCTCTAACCACTAGTCTACCTGCTCGATCCAACCGTTCGGTTACTGGCCCAGCGCTCTAACCACTAGGCTACCTGCTCGATCCAACCGTTCGGTTACTGGCCCACTCTAACCACTAGGCTACCTGCTCGATCCAACCGTTCGTTCAACCACTAAACCTGCTATCCAACCGTTGGTTACTGGCCCAACGCTTAACCACTGGGCTACCTGCTCGATCCAACCGTTCGGTTACTGGCCCAACGCTCTAACCACTGGGCTCCCTGCTTCCAACCGTTCGGTTACTGGCCCAACGCCTAACCACTGGGCTACCTGCTCGATCCAACCGTTCGGTTACTGGCCCAACGCTCTAACCACTGGGCTACCTGCTCGATCCAACCGTTCGGTTACTGGCCCAGCGCTCTAACCACTAGGCTACCTGCTCGATTTCGGTTACTGGCCCAACTCTAACCACTAGGCTACCTGCTCGATCAACCGTTCGGTTACTGGCCCAACGCTCTAACCAATAGGCTACCTGCTCGATAACTTCACTGGCCCAGCGCTCTAACCACTAGTCTACCTGCTCGATCCAACCGTTCGGTTACTGGCAATAACCACTAGGCTACCTGCTCGATCCAACCGTTCGGTTACTGGCCCAACGCTCTAACCACTGGCTACCTGCTCGATCCAACCGGTCGGTTACGAACCACTACCTGCTCGATAACCGATCGGTTACTGGCCCAACGCTCTAACCACTGGGCTACCTGCTCGATCCAACCGTTCGGTTACTGGCCCAACGCTCTAACCACTGGGCTCCCTGCTCGATCCAACCGTTCGGTTACTGGCCCAATGCTCTAACCACTGGGCTACCTGCTCGATCCAACCGTTCGGTTACTGGCCCAACGCTCTAACCACTGGGCTACCTGCTCGATCCAACCGTTCGGTTACTGGCCCAGCGTCTAACCACTAGGCTACCTGCTCGATCCAACCGTTCGGTTACTGGCCCAACGCTTAACCACTAGGCTACCTGCTGATCCAACCGTTCGGTTACTGGCCCAACATCTAACCACTGGGCTACCTGCTCGATCCAACCGTTTAACACTGGCCCAACGCTCTAACCACTGGGCTACCTGCTCGATCCAACCGTTCGGTTACTGGCCCAGCGCTCTAACCACTAGGCTACCTGCTCGATCCAACCGTTCGGTTACTGGCCCAGCGCTCAAACCACTAGGCTACCTGCTCGATCCAACCGTTCGGTTACTGGCCCAACGCTCTAACCACTAGGCTACCTGCTCGATCCAACCGTTCGGTTACTGGCCCAACGCTCTAACCACTGGGCTACCTGCTCGATCCAACCGTTCGGTTACTGGCCCAACGCTCTAACCACTGGGCTACCTGCTTCCAACCGGGTTACTGGCCCAGCGCTCTAACCACTAGGCTACCTGCTCGATCCAACCGTTCGGTTACTGGCCCAACGCTCTAACCACTGGGCTACCTGCTCGATCCAACCGTTCGGTTACTGGCCCAACGCTCTAACCACTGGGCTACCTGCTGGATCCAACCGTTCGGTTACTGGCCCAGCGCTCTAACCACTGGGCTACCTGCTGTTCGGTTACTGGCCCAACGCTCTAACCACTGGGCTACCTGCTCGATCCAACCGTTCGGTTACTGGCCCAGCGCTCTAACCACTGGGCTACCTGCTCGATCCAACCGTTCGGTTACTGGCCCAGCGCTCTAACCACTAGGCTACCTGCTGATCCAACCGTTCGGTTACTGGCCCAACGCTCTAACCACTAGGCTACCTGCTCGATCCAACCGTTCGGTTACTGGCCCAACGCTCTAACCACTGGGCTACCTGCTCGATCCAACTGTTCGGTTACTGGCCCAGCGCTCTAACCACTAGGCTACCTGCTGATCCAACCGTTACTGGCCCAGCGCTCTAACCACTAGGCTACCTGCTCGATCCAACCGTTCGGTTACTGGCCCAACGCTCTAACCACTAGGCTACCTGCTCGATCCAACCGTTCGGTTACTGGCCCAACGCTCTAACCACTGGGCTACCTGCTGATCCAACCGTTCGGTTACTGGCCCAGCGCTCTAACCACTGGGCTACCTGCTGATCCAACCGTTACTGGCCCAGCGCTCTAACCACTAGGCTACCTGCTCGATCCAACCGTTCGGTTACTGGCCCAACGCTCTAACCACTGGGCTACCTGCTCGATCCAACCGTTCGGTTACTGGCCCAACGCTCTAACCACTGGGCTACCTGCTCGATCCAACCGTTCGGTTACTGGCCCAGCGCTCTAACCACTGGGCTACCTGCTCGATCCAACCGTTCGGTTACTGGCCCAACGCTCTAACCACTGGGCTACCTGCTCGATCCAACCGTTCGGTTACTGGCCCAACGCTCTAACCACTGGGCTACCTGCTCCAACCGTTCGGTTACTGGCCCAGCGCTCTAACCACTAGGCTACCTGATCCAACCGTTCGGTTACTGGCCCAACGCTCTAACCACTAGGCTACCTGCTGGTTCGGTTACTGGCCCAGCGCTCTAACCACTAGGCTACCTGCTCGATCCAACCGTTCGGTTACTGGCCCAGCGCTCTAACCACTAGGCTACCTGCTGATCCAACCGTTACTGGCCCAGCGCTCTAACCACTAGGCTACCTGCTGATCCAACCGTTCGGTTACTGGCCCAGCGCTCTAACCACTAGGCTACCTGCTCGATCCAACCGTTCGGTTACTGGCCCAACGCTCTAACCACTAGGCTACCTGCTCGATCCAACCGTTCGGTTACTGGCCCAACGCTCTAACCACTGGGCTACCTGCTCGATCCAACCGTTTTACTGGCCCAGCGCTCTAACCACTGGGCTACCTGCTCGATCCAACCGTTACTGGCCCAACGCTCTAACCACTGGGCTACCTGCTCGATCCAACCGTTCGGTTACTGGCCCAACGCTCTAACCACTGGGCTACCTGCTCGATCCAACCGTTTTGTTACTGGCCCAGCGCTCTAACCACTAGGCTACCTGCTCAATCCAACCGTTCGGTTACTGGCCCAGCTCTAACCACTAGGCTACCTGCTCGATCCAACCGTTCGGTTACTGGCCCAGCGCTCTAACCACTAGGCTACCTGCTGGTTACTGGCCCAACGCTCTAACCACTAGGCTACCTGCTGGTTACTGGCCCAGCGCTCTAACCACTAGGCTACCTGCTCGATCCAACCGTTCGGTTACTGGCCCAGCGCTCTAACCACTAGGCTACCTGCTGGTTACTGGCCCAGCGCTCTAACCACTAGGCTACCTGCTGGTTACTGGCCCAGCGCTCTAACCACTAGGCTACCTGCAGCCCGATACTGAATTTCTAGTTTATCATATTAAGATGTGTGTCGCTTTTGCACATATTTGTTCATTGGTTTAGCAAGTCTGTTGATTGGTCAGTCATTGGGTTAATTTGTTTTGCAATATGTTCAAATCAAATCAAGCTTTATTTATACAGAACATTTCAGACATGGATGCAACACATTGGCTTCAAAGGAATTGAATATATATATTTTTAATTAAAAATAAAAACTGAAATATTTAGTACACAACAATCATAAGGATAACAAACTAAAGAATAACAATAAACTGAAAGACAATGTTAAAACATTCTACATTGTGACATCATTAAAATACTCCTACTACAATGTTAAAACATTCTACATTGTGACATCATTAAAATACTCCTACTACAATGTTAAAACATTCTACATTGTGACATCATTAAAATACTCCTACTACAATGTTAAGACATTCTACATTGTGACATCATTAAAATACTCCTACTACAATGTTAAAACATTCTACATTGTGACATCATTAAAATACTCCTACTACAATGTTAAAACATTCTACATTGTGACATCATTAAAATACTCCTACTACAATGTTAAAACATTCTACATTGTGACATTATTTCATTGATATCATGAAACAACTCCTTCATGTATTTTCTGATGTTTAATCAGAGATCTTTTATCAGAGTATCTCTTGTCACATTGTTCACAGCTATGAAATGTCTTGCTAAGAGAGTTCTCACATGTGTGTGTTCGCTGGTGTCTTCTTAGAGAATCTGATCTGTGGAAACACTTCCCGCAGTCAGAGCAATGGTAAGGCTTCTCTCCTGTATGCGTTCTCTGGTGTGATATCAGGTTCTTTGACTGAGTAAACCTCTTCCCACATTGATCACAGCTATAAGGTTTCTCTCCTGTGTGGATTCTCTGATGTCTTTTGAGGTCTGATAAAGTGGTGCATCTCTTCCCACAGACAGAGCAGCGGTGATATTTCTCTCCAGTGTGTATTCTCTGGTGTGATATCAGGTTGCACGACTGAGTAAAACTCTTCCCACATTGATCACAGCTATAAGGTTTCTCTCCTGTATGTATTCTCTGGTGCGCTTTTAAATGTCCTGACAAAAGAAACCTCTTCCCACAGTCAGAGCAGCTATAAGGTTTCTCTCCTGTATGGCTTCTCTGGTGTACTTTTAGGTTCTCTGCTCTTGAGAACCTCTTTCCGCAGTCAGAGCAGTGGTAAGGCTTCTCTCCTGTGTGTGTTCTCTGGTGTGATATCAGGTTGCTTGGCTTAGTAAAACTCTTCCCACATTCATCACAGCTAAAAGGTTTCTCTCCTGTGTGTGTTCTCTGGTGTAATTGTGATTTTTTCTCTGCCTCTTCAGCGTCATGATGTTGTTGAGGCTCCCCAGAGGATCCCCAATAGTCACATCCTTCTCCTGTGTGAACAAGTCAGACAGATGGTTTAAAGGCCCACAACAGCAGAAATCCACTGTTTATTTTTAGCTAAAAGGTGATGCCCATGATGTCGTACAACAATTTACATCCTTAATGAATGTTTAAATGCTTTTACAAAACTTATTTGACAAGTATCTTAAAAAGACAGTCAAGTGAGCAACAATAGACTTATTTTGTATTATTATTTCCAATAATTGGATTGAATAGAAAACACTTTGCCGTTTGTCTGATGTCTGAGACTATAACAGACTATAGCAGGCAAAAATCCAAAGAAAAACTAACCAGATGTGTGTTATTGTGAGGTCCCAGGCTCTTATAACAGAAAGGTATGGGTCCTATGTAATTGTGAGGTCCCAGGCTCTTATAACAGAAAGGTATGGGTCCTATGTAATTGTGAGGTCCCAGGCTCGTATAATAGAAAGGTATGGGTCCTATGTAATTGTGAGGTCCCAGGCTCTTATAATAGAAAGGTATGGGTCCTATGTAATTGTGAGGTCCCAGGCTCTTATAATAGAAAGGTATGGGTCCTATGTAATTGTGAGGTCCCAGGCTCTTATAATAGAAAGGTATGGGTCCTATGTAATTGTGAGGTCCCAGGCTCTTATAACAGAAAGGTATGGGTCCTATGTAATTGTGAGGTCCCAGGCTCTTATAATAGAAAGGTATGGGTCCTATGTAATTGTGAGGTCCCAGGCTCTTATAATAGAAAGGTATGTGTCCTATGTAATTGTGAGGTCCCAGGCTCTTATAATAGAAAGGTATGGGTCCTATGTAATTGTGAGGTCCCAGGCTCTTATAATAGAAAGGTATGGGTCCTATGTAATTGTGAGGTCCCAGGCTCTTATAACAGAAAGGTATGGGTCCTATGTAATTGTGAGGTCCCAGGCTCCTGTAATAGAAAGGTATGGGTTATGTAATTGTGAGGTCCCAGGCTCTTATAATAGAAAGGTATGGGTCCTATGTAATTGTGAGGTCCCAGGCTCTTGTAATAGAAAGGTATGGGTCCTATGAATTGTGAGGTCCCAGGCTCTTGTAATAGAAAGGTATGGGTCCTATGTAATTGTGAGGTCCCAGGCTCTTATAATGTCAACGGTCATTCCTATGTAATTGTGAGGTCCCAGGCTCTTATAATAAAACTATGGGTCCTATGTAAGAATCCCAGGCTCTTATAATAGAGGTATTTATGTAATTGTACAAAGGTCCCAGGCTCTTATAATAGAAGTATGGGTCCTATGTAATTGTGAGGTCCCAGGCTCTTATAATAGAAAGGTATGGGTCCTATGTAATTGTGAGGTCCCAGGCTCTTATAGTAGAAACACATGGGTTATGTAATTGTGAGGTCCCAGGCTCTTATAATAGAAAGGTATGGGTCCTATGCAAAGGTCCCAGGCTCTTATAATAGAAAGGTAATGTAATTGTGAGGTCCCAGGCTCTTATAATAGAAAGGTATGGGTCCTATGTAATTGTGAGGTCCCAGGCTCTTATAATAGAAAGGTATGGGTCCTATGTAATTGTGAGGTCCCAGGCTCTTATAATAGAAAGGTATGGGTCCTATGTAATTGTGAGGTCCCAGGCTCTTATAATAGAAAGGTATGGGTCCTATGTAATTGTGAGGTCCCAGGCTCTTATAATAGAAAGGTATGGGTCCTATGTAATTGTGAGGTCCCAGGCTCTTATAATAGAAAGGTATGGGTCCTATGTAATTGTGAGGTCCCAGGCTCTTATAATAGAAAGGTATGGGTCCTATGTAATTGTGAGGTCCCAGGCTCTTATAATAGAAAGGTATGGGTCCTATGTAATTGTGAGGTCCCAGGCTCTTATAATAGAAAGGTATGGGTCCTATGTAATTGTGAGGTCCCAGGCTCTTATAATAGAAAGGTATGGGTCCTATGTAATTGTGAGGTCCCAGGCTCTTATAATAGAAAGGTATGGGTCCTATGCAATTGTGAGGTCCCAGGCTCTTATAATAGAAAGGTATGGGTCCTATGTAATTGTGAGGTCCCAGGCTCTTATAATAGAAAGGTATGGGTCCTATGTAATTGTGAGGTCCCAGGCTCTTATAATAGAAAGGTATGGGTCCTATGTAATTGTGAGGTCCCAGGCTCTTATAATAGAAAGGTATGGGTCCTATGTAATTGTGAGGTCCCAGGCTCTTATAACAGAAAGGTATGGGTCCTATGTAATTGTGAGGTCCCAGGCTCTTATAATAGAAAGGTATGGGTCCTATGTAATTGTGAGGTCCCAGGCTCTTATAATAGAAAGGTATGGGTCCTATGTAATTGTGAGGTCCCAGGCTCTTATAATAGAAAGGTATGGGTCCTATGTAATTGTGAGGTCCCAGGCTCTTATAATAGAAAGGTATGGGTCCTATGTAATTGTGAGGTCCCAGGCTCTTATAATAGAAAGGTATGGGTCCTATGTAATTGTGAGGTCCCAGGCTCTTATAATAGAAAGGTATGGGTCCTATGTAATTGTGAGGTCCCAGGCTCTTATAATAGAAAGGTATGGGTCCTATGTAATTGTGAGGTCCCAGGCTCTTATAATAGAAAGGTATGGGTCCTATGTAATTGTGAGGTCCCAGGCTCTTATAATAGAAAGGTATGGGTCCTATGTAATTGTGAGGTCCCAGGCTCTTATAATAGAAAGGTATGGGTCCTATGTAATTGTGAGGTCCCAGGCTCTTATAATAGAAAGGTATGGGTCCTATGTAATTCCGGCTCCCAGATTGCAATTCCTATGGCTTCCACTAGATGTCAACGGTCTTTGTTCATTGTTTCAGGCTTGTTTCTTCAAAAACTGGCAGCAAGAATTTTTTGAGTTTTTTGTACAAAGAGTCCCGGTACAATATCAGTCTGTCGTCGCGCGATGAAGAGAACGCGTTTCACTTTTCTATTGAACATACTGCTTTCCGTATAAGAAACATTATAGTTTATTGACATTTTAGGATTAAATAGAAATGTAGTTGCGAAATATTATATCATTATAATATAAATAACAAAGCTTTTTTGGATTCCTTTGTCTGCATGTTGAACGACTGAAATCGATGGCGCTGAACTGAACTGACTTCTTGGGATATAAAGAAGGATTTTATCTAACAAAACCACCATTCATGTTGTAGCTGGGACCCTTGGGATTGCAAACAGAGGAGGATTTTCAAAAGTAAGTGATTTATTTAAAATCGCTATTTGTGATTTTGCGACTGGCACCGTCCTCAAGACAATCGCATGGTGTGCTTTCGCTGTAAAGCCTATTGTAAATTGGACAACTCTGTTAGATTAACAAGAATTGAGGCTTTTAAATGATATAAGATACTTGTATGTTCATGAATGTTTAATATTACAATTATTTATTTGAATTGCGCGAACTCCAATTTCACTGGACGTTGTCGACTGGTGTCCCACTAGCGGGACGCCTTAAGAAGTTGTTGGAGAATGTTATTAGGAAATGCATTGGAAAGCGGCTTCTTCTTCTGGGATCCTGACCAACTGTTCCCTTTGGCGTGTTTTCTTCTTCTTCTGGGATCCTGACCAACTGTTCCCTTTGGCGTGTTTTCTTCTTCTTCTGGGATCCTGACCAACTGTTCCCTTTGGCGTGTTTTCTTCTTCTTCTGGGATCCTGACCAACTGTTCCCTTTGGCGTGTTTTCTTCTTCTTCTGGGATCCTGACCAACTGTTCCCTTTGGCGTGTTTTCTTCTTCTTCTGGGATCCTGACCAACTGTTCCCTTTGGCGTGTTTTCTTCTTCTTCTGGGATCCTGACCAACTGTTCCCTTTGGCGTGTTTTCTTCTTCTTCTGGGATCCTGACCAACTGTTCCCTTTGGCGTGTTTTCTTCTTCTCTGGGATCCTGACCAACTGTTCCCTTTGGCGTGTTTTCTTCTTCTTCTGGGATCCTGACCAACTGTTCCCTTTGGCGTGTTTTCTTCTTCTTCTGGGATCCTGACCAACTGTTCCCTTTGGCGTGTTTTCTTCTTCTTCTGGGATCACCAACTGTTCCCTTTGGCGTGTTTTCTTCTTCTTCTGGGATCCTGACCAACTGTTCCCTTTGGCGTGTTTTCTTCTTCTTCTGGGATCCTGACCAACTGTTCCCTTTGGCGTGTTTTCTTCTTCTTCTGGGATCCTGACCAACTGTTCCCTTTGGCGTGTTTTCTTCTTCTTCTGGGATCCTGACCAACTGTTCCCTTTGGCGTGTTTTCTTCTTCTTCTGGGATCCTGACCAACTGTTCCCCTTGGCGTGTTTTCTTCTTCTTCTGGGATCCTGACCAACTGTTCCCTTTGGCGTGTTTTCTTCTTCTTCTGGGATCCTGACCAACTGTTCCCTTTGGTAAATAGTGTTTTCTTCTTCTTCTGGGATCCTGACCAACTGTTCCCCTTGGCGTGTTTTCTTCTTCTTCTGGGATCCTGACCAACTGTTCCCTTTGGCGTGTTTTCTTCTTCTTCTGGGATCCTGAAACTGTTCCCTTTGAGCGTGTTTTCTTCTTCTTCTGGGATCCTGACCAGTTCCCTTTGTGTTTTCTTCTTCTTCTGGGATCCTGACCAACTGTTCCCTTTGGCGTGTTTTCTTCTTCTTCTGGGATCCTGACCAACTGTTCCCTTTGGCGTGTTTTCTTCTTCTTCTGGGATCCTGACCAACTGTTCCCTTTGGCGTGTTTTCTTCTTCTTCCCTGATCATAACCTTGTAGATAAATATGTTCACGTCACCAAATCCTTTTATTAAAAGACTGTGTTTCAATGAAGGTCTACAGTAGCCACAACAGCACTCTGTTGGGTTGCACCAGTGTTGGAAAAAAGTACCCAAATTAATATATGCCAATAATAATATAATAATAATATATGCCATTTATCAGACGCTTTTATCCAAAGCGACTTACAGTCATGTGTGCATACATTCTACGTATGGGTGGTCCCGGGGATCGAACCCACTACCCTGGCGTTACAAGCGCCATGCTCTACCAACTGAGCTACAGAAGGACCACTTGTCATACTTGAGTAAAATTAAAGATACCTTAATAGAAAATGACTCTAATCACCCAGTAAAATACTACTTGAGTAAAAGTGAAAGTCACCCAGTAAAATACTACTTGAGTAAAAGTGAAAGTCACCCAGTAAAATACTACTTGAGTAAAAGTGAAAGTCACCCAGTAAAATACTACTTGAGTAAAAGTGAAAGTCACCCAGTAAAATACTACTTGAGTAAAAGTGAAAGTCACCCAGTAAAATACTACTTGAGTAAAAGTGAAAGTCACCCAGTAAAATACTACTTGAGTAAAAGTGAGTCACCCAGTAAAATACTACTTGAGTAAAAGTGAAAGTCACCCAGTAAAATACTACTTGAGTAAAAGTGAAAGTCACCCAGTAAAATACTACTTGAGTAAAAGTGAAAGTCACCCAGTAAAATACTACTTGAGTAAAAGTGAAAGTCACCCAGTAAAATACTACTTGAGTAAAAGTGAAAGTCACCCAGTAAAATACTACTTGAGTAAAAGTCTAAAAGTATTTGGTTTAAAATATACTTAAGTATCAAAAGTAAGAATATAAATATTTTATCATTTTTATATTAAGCAAACCAGATGGCAACATTTTCTTGTTTTTTAAAATTGTATTTATGGAAAGCCAGGGGCACACTCCAACCTAATTTACAAACAAAGCATGAGTGTTTAGTGAGTCCGCCAGATCAGAGGCAGTAGAGATGACCGGGGATGTTCGGTTGTTAAGTGCGTGAATTTGACTATTTTCCTGTCCTGCTAAGCATTCAAAATGTAACGAGTACTTTTGGGTGTCAAGGAAAATGTTTGGAGTAAAAAGTACATGGGAATGTAGTGAAGTAAAAGTAGTTAAAAATATAAATAGTAATGTACAGATACTTTAAAGTATTTTTACTTAAATACTTTACACCACTGGGTAGCACCATGGTGTAGCCAGAGAACTGCTAGCTTCCATCCTCCTCTGGGTACATTGGCTTCAATACAAAACCTGGAGGTTCATGGTTCTCACCCCTTCCATAGACTTACACAGTAATTATGACAACTTCCGAAGATTGTCCTCCAACCTATCAGAGCTCTTACAGCATGAACTGACATGTTGTCCACGCAATCAAAGGATCAGAGAATTAATCTAGTACTGAAAACATAACCTACAGCTAGCTAGCACTGCAGTGTATAACATGTGGTGAGATAGACAATAGTTCAACAGTTTAAAACAAATTAAATTCTTAAATTAAGGAAAAGCAATAGTGTCATTTTTTTTAGTTTGATTTACTTAGCTGCATTTGCTAGCTATCTCGTTTAGCCTACTGAAACACCCTGCTCAAACAGAGGGATGCTATGTTAGCTAGCTGGCTATGACTATCCAACACAACACTGGAACTCTTCAAGTCAAGGCAAGCTTTTGGTTTCACAAAGGAAAACCAACGTGGCATGCTGGTGTAACTGCTAAACCGTCACCAAACACACACTGTAGATGAGAAATTATGGTAATTAATGGTACATCTCTCCTGCTGGAGTACTACTACTAGTAGTAGTAGTAGTATTAGTACTAGTAGTATTAGCAGTACTAGTAGTAGTCATCTCTCCTACTGGAGTAGTAGTATTAGTAGTAGTAGTAGTATTAGTATTAGTAGTATTAGTAGTAGTAGTAGTATTAGTATTAGTAGTATTAGTAGTAGTAGTAGTGCATTAGTAGTAGTAGATTTAGTACTAGTTGTAGTAGTAGTAGTAGTATCAGTAGTAGTAATAGTACTAGTAGTAGTAAACATAGGTTATAAGCTCTGTAAACATAGGTTATAAGCTCTGTAAACATAGGTTATAAGCTCTGTAAACATAGGTTATAAGCTCTGTAAACTTAGGTTATAAGCTCTGTAAACTTAGGTTATAAGCTCTGTAAACTTAGGTTATAAGCTCTGTAAACTTAGGTTATAAGCTCTGTAAACTTAGGTTATAAGCTCTGTAAACATAGGTTATAAGCTCTGTAAACATAGGTTATAAGCTCTGTAAACTTAGGTTATAAGCTCTGTAAACATAGGTTATAAGCTCTGTAAACATAGGTTATAAGCTCTGTAAACATAGGTTATAAGAGCTGTAAACATAGGTTATAAGCGCTGTAAACATAGGTTATAAGCGATGTAAACATAGGTTATAAGCGCTGTAAACAACGTGTCCACTCTGACCATGGTAAGACTGTAATAATATTACATGGGGTGCATTAACAGAAGTTACCGTCACCAAACACACTGTAGATGACATGACCTAACGGTACATCTCTCCTGCTGGAGTACAAACACACACTGTAGATGACATGGTCATTAATGGTACATCTCTCCTGCTGGAGTACAAACACACACTGTAGATGACATGGTCATTAATGGTACATCTCTCCTGCTGGAGTACAAACACACACTGTAGATGACATGGTCATTAATGGTACATCTCTACTTGTAGTAGTAGTAGTATTAGTACTAGTAGTATTAGCAGTGCTAGTAGTAGTCATCTCTCCTACTGGAGTAGTAGTATTAGTAGTAGTATTAGTAGTATAAGTATTAGTAGTAGTATTAGTAGTATAGGTATTAGTATTAGTAGTAGTAATATTAGTCGTATAAGTATTAGTAGTAGTAGTGTATTAGTAGTAGTAGTATTAGTACTAGTTGTAGTAGGAGTATTAGTAGTAGTAGTATTAGTAGTAGTAGAAGTCCATACAATGTTATCATCTCCATGGCTTCTTCTCTTGCGAGATCACCATTCTCAAAACTGGACGATCCACATCTCACCATCTCACCACTACAAAAGCATTGTAGATTAGGGCCGAAAGAAATCAAACACGTTTTGAAATTATTGGGACATCTGGGACTGTTGAAAGACATGATTGTCTCTCTGACCAGCTGGCATTAATGAGTGTTGGTGACGGCCGCACACCCCCCGAGCAGGCAACGACATGGGGACTTTGTCCTGATCACAAAAACTTGTCTGACGCAGCTAAATCAGGGACAGAAATCATGTCGTCTACACCTGACATGTAGTATACACGCCACTTTTTGTATTGTGCCACCCCCACAGCCTCCACAATGGATTAGTCCACGGAGACAGGAGCGAAACAGACAAATGGATTAGTCCACGGAGACAGGAGCGAATCAGACAAGTGGATTAGTCCACGGAGACAGGAGCGAATCAGACAAATGGATTAGTCCACAGAGACAGGAGCGAATCAGACAAATGGATTAGTCCACAGAGACAGGAGCGAATCAGACAAATGGATTAGTCCACGGAGACAGGAGCAAACAGACAAATGGATTAGTCCACAGAGACAGGAGCGAATCAGACAAATGGATTAGTCCACGGAGACAGGAGCGAAACAGACAAATGGATTAGTCCACAGAGACAGGAGCGAATCAGACAAATGGATTAGTCCACGGAGACAGGAGCGAATCAGACAAGTGGATTAGTCCACTGAGACAGGAGCGAATCAGACAAATGGATTAGTCCACAGAGACAGGAGCGAATCAGACAAATGGATTAGTCCACAGAGACAGGAGCGAATCAGAAAAATGGAATAGTCCACTGAGACAGGAGCGAATCAGACAAGTGGATTAGTCCACTGAGACAGGAGCGAATCAGACAAATGGAATAGTCCACGGAGACAGGAGCGAATCAGACAAATGGAATAGTCCACTGAGACAGGAGCGAATCAGACAAATGGATTAGTCCACAGAGACAGGAGCGAATCAGACAAATGGATTAGTCCACAGAGACAGGAGCGAATCAGACAAATGGATTAGTCCACAGAGACAGGAGCGAATCAGACAAGTGTCTCCTGTGCCATAAAAAAATATCTATATTTGCGACTGCTCAACAAAAAGATATTGGTCGACCAACAGCCGATCGATCAAGCAATCGACTAAATGGGGTCAGACATTATATCATTATGACATCATAATAGCCATTGGTTCTTGAAGAATAGAACTTATAAATGCCTCAAATGATTCAACTGTATTTCCCCTCAGAAACCAAAACATAAGCTTGTTAAAGGCCATTGTTCATGAACAAACACTGTATAGCCTCAAAATCTGGTTAAAACTATCATTTTGACCTTCTGGATGGCCAGTCCTTGTATTCATAGTGACTGTCAAGCCTTACAATCGTTATGCCAAGATGTCTGAACTTCTTGACGAGGTCGCTAGGTTTTGGGTTAAGGTTGCTACAATAGCTTTCTCTGTGAATTTGAGAGTGGTACCATTTCTCCAGGCCCCATCCTGCAGCTGTTTACCAAACCACGTCTCTGGGCAGCCATTCTGTTGCTGTTTAAATACTAGGTTCCCTTTAAAAAAAGCCACACATCAACCAATCTGCAGTTGAACCAATAACAAATTGCATCCTGTAGCTCCAACTCCAAAAAGTTCTGGGACACTGTGAAGTCCATGGAGAACAAGAGCACCTCCTCCCAGCTGCCCACTGCACTGAGGCTAGGGAACACGGTCACCACCGACGATCCATGATTATCGAAAACTTCAACAAGCATTTCTCAACGGCTGGCCATGCCTTCCGCCTGGCTACTCCTACCTCGGCCAACAGCTCCGGCCCCCCCGCAGCTCCTCGCCCAAGCCTCTCTAGGTTCTCCTTTACCCAAATCCAGATAGCAGATGTTCTGAAAGAGCTGCAAAACCTGGACCCGTATAAATCAGCTGGGCTTGACAATCTGGACCCTCTATTTCTGAAACTATCCGCCTCCATTGTCGCAACCCCTATTACCAGCCTGTTCAGCCTCTCTTTCATATCGTCTGAGATCCCCAAGGATTGGAAAGCTGCTGCAGTCATCCCCCTCTTCAAAGGGGGAGACACCCTGGACCCAAACTGTTACAGACCTATATCCATCCTGCCCTGCCTATCTAAGGTCTTCGAAAGCCAAGTCAACAAACAGGTCACTGACCATCTCGAATCCCACCGTACCTTCTCCGCTATGCAATCTGGTTTCCGAGCCGGTCACGGGTGCACCACAGCCACACTCAAGGTACTAAACGACATCATAACCGCCATCGATAAAAGACAGTACTGTGCAGCCGTCTTCATCGACCTTGCCAAGGCTTTCGACTCTGTCAATCACCAGATTCTTATCGGCAGACTCAGTAGCCTCGGTTTTTCGGATGACTGCCTTGCCTGGTTCACCAATTACTTTGCAGACAGAGTTCAGTGTGTCAAATCGGAGGGCATGCTGTCCGGTCCTCTGGCAGTCTCTGTGGGGGTGCCACAGGGTTTAATTCTCGGGCCGACTCTTTTCTCTGTATATATCAATGATGTTGGTCTTGCTGCGGGCGATTCCCTGATCCACCTCTACGCAGACGACACCATTCTATATACTTTCGGCCCGTCATTGGACACTGTGCTATCTAACCTCCAAACGAGCTTCAATGCCATACAACACTCCTTCCGTGGCCTCCAACTGCTCTTAAACGCTAGTAAAACCAAATGCATGCTTTTCAACCGATCGCTGCCTGCACCCGCATGCCCGACTAGCATCACCACACTGGATGGTTCCGACCTTGAATATGTGGACACCTATAAGTACCTAGGTGTCTGGCTAGACTGCAAACTCTCCTTCCAGACCCATATCAAACATCTTCAATCGAAAATCAAATCAAGAGTCGGCTTTCTATTCCGCAACAAAGCCTCCTTCACTCACGCTGCCAAGCTTACCCTAGTAAAACTGACTATCCTACCGATCCTCGACTTCGGCGATGTCATCTACAAAATCGCTTCCAACACTCTACTCAGCAAACTGGATGCAGTTTATCACAGTGCCATCCGTTTTGTCACTAAAGCACCTTATACTACCCACCACTGCGACTTGTATGCTCTAGTCGGCTGGCCCTCGCTACATATTCGTCGCCAGACCCACTGGCTCCAGGTCATCTACAAGGCCATGCTAGGTAAAGCTCCGCCTTATCTCAGTTCACTGGTCATGATGGCAACACCCATCCGTAGCACGCGCTCCAGCAGGTGTATCTCACTGATCATCCCTAAAGCCAACACCTCATTTGGCCGCCTTTCGTTCCAGTACTCTGCTGCCTCTGACTGGAACGAACTGCAAAAATCGCTGAAGTTGGAGACTTATCTCCCTCACCAACTTCAAACATCAGCTATCTGAGCAGCTAACCGATCGCTGCAGCTGTACATAATCTATTGGTAAATAGCCCACCCATTTTCACCTACCTCATCCCCACAGTTTTTATTTATTTACTTTTCTGCTCTTTTGCACACAAATATCTCTACCTGTACATGATCATCTGATCATTTATCACTCCAGTGTTAATCTGCAATATTGTAATTATTCCCCTACCTCCTCATGCCTTTTGCACACATTGTATATAGACTCCCCTTTTTTTCTACTGTGTTATTGACTTGTTAATTGTTTACTCCATGTGTAACTCTGTGTTGTCTGTTCACACTGCTATGCTTTATCTTGGCCAGGTCGCAGTTGCAAATGAGAACTTGTTCTCAACTAGCCTACCTGGTTAAATAAAGGTGAAATAAAAATATTTTAAAAATCTGTCATTCCATCACTGTTTTTGGTAATAAAATGGATGAGACTGGAGAAATGTAACTACTCTCAAATTCATAGACAGACCTATGGATGCAAGGACTGACCATCCATGATATCAACATTATAGTTTTAACCATGTTGAGGCTATACAGTGTTGGTTTACATTGTTTCTAAACATTGGAGTAAAAAAAGCTTATTTGGGGTTCTGATGAGGTACAACAGTTGAACTAAGCTCATGAGGCATGTGTTATATTCTCCAAGAATCAATGGCTATAAATTAATAATTTAAAAGTCCCAAAAATGGATGTAGAAACTACAGATTTCCCCTTTAACACCAGACATCAGTTAAACAACTGCAGAGTTTGTGCCTCTGTATTTAAGACAGTACTTACTAGTGTTAATCAGGGAACGGTTTCTCAAAACCATCTTACAGCTCAGTTCATCATGAGATGCCTTAAGGTGCTTTGGGGAATCCGGGCCCAGATATCCAGTTTCTTCCTCTTCTTCCTCCTCCTCCTTTTTTACTCCAAAACTGCATCCTCTTCCTCTTTCACTCTGAACGCGTCTTCCTCTTCTTCCTTCACGGTAACAGCCTCACCCTCTACTTGTTTTTGTATTGTAACAGCCTCCTCTTCCTCCTCCTCTTTGACGAGACCCTCTTTCTCCGTCCAGCAGACGTCCTCTTCTTTAACTGGAGGAGAGTAGCTTAGTGAACTCATGGTCGGGGATGTTAGATAGCTAGGCTAATGCTAACTTAACCAGCCCGCTAGCTGACTAATAACTACAACAACGTAAATAAGAAATGAAGTCGGATAACTAACTAGACGACAGGAGTGGGATAAACCACATTGGCTAATATACACTAAAACGCTTTATTGGTTCGTTTATTTTGTCTATCAAGCTACCGAGGTGTCTGACTAACTGTTGCTGCTGTTGAAAGAAGAGTTCCGTCCACTACATTATACGTCACATCAGCAGCATCGCCTTAAAGTCGCAGACCGCCATATGGTGACTGGGGTGGGTAACGCAGATGAGTAAAACGTAGAGTTTATATTTAATTTTCAGACAAGTTTCAAGTACAACTGAATGCTTTTATGCTTTAAAAATAAATAAATGCCTACTTTTATCTACGATGTAACTCCAGCCTCTTGTGAAAACGTAAGCTGCTGTCTGATGAAGAGAAACAGACGTGTCTAGCTCCCAAAGGCTGAAATTAGATAATAATATTGTTTAGAGTGCACTGAAAATACTCAGCTGCAATAAGAATTATCTTGATAGTATGAAGAGGTAACTCCATGGACCATTTATCCAATGTATTGTAAAGCTAGTCAATGTTACAGTTTAAATAGCCTAGCCAGCTACTGTAAATGTCCATTGGTGTTTCACTACCTATCCATGTCAGTTAATAGTATTTTTAATCATGCCATGTCATGATTATATGTCTCATTTCAAGTAACTAGCTGCTGGCTTAACAAAACATTCCAATCATATACAGTACCAGTCAAACGTTTGGACACACAAGGGTTTTTCTTTATTTTTACTATTTACTACATTGTAGAATAATAGTGAAACAATACAAAATATATTTTATATTTCAGATTCTTCAAAGTAGCCAAACTTGACTGAAAATACCCCCACAGCATGATGATGGTCCTTCTGTAGCTCAGTTGGTAGAGCATGCATGATGGTAGTGGGTTCGCCACCACCATGCACACATGACTGTAAGTCGCTTTGGATAAAAGTCTGCTGAATGGCATATATTCCTTATATTATGCAGCTTCACCATAGGGATGTTGCCAGATTTCCTCCAGATGTGACGCAATCGGGGGAGAAGGGCCTTGGTCAGGGAGGTGACCAAGAACCTGAGGGTCACTCTGACAGAGCTCCAGAGTTCCTCTGTGGAGATGGGAGAACCTTCCAGAAGGACAACCATCTCTGCAGCACTCCACCAATCAGGCCTGTATGGTAGAGTGGCCAGACAGAAGCCACTCCTCAGTAAATGGCACATGACAGTCCGCACGGAGTTTGCAGACTCTCAGACCATGAAAAACAAGATTCTCAAGATTCTTTTTGTCCGCTTGAATGGAGAGGTTCAACCAACTCAATGCACCATAGTACACATCTGTCAGGAGCTGTACAGGGGCAGTCCTGGCACAATCCCTACTGAAGCATGGTGGTATTTGTATCATTTAGCTTATTAATTTTCAAATTAGGCACTGGGAGACTAGTCAGGATCGAGGCAAAGATGAACAGAGCAAAGTACAGAGAGATCCTTGATGAAAACCTGCTCTAGAGCACTCAGGACCTCAGACTGGGGGCGAACGTTCACCTTCCAACAGGACAACGACCCTAAGTACACAGCCAAGACAACGCAGGAGTGGCTTCGGGACAAGTCTCTGAATTTCCTTGAGTGGCCCAGCCAGAGCCCGGACTTGAACCCGATCGAAGACCTGACAGAGCTTGAGAGGATCTGCAGAGAATGGTAGAAACTCTCCTAATACAGGTGTGCTTGTAGCGTCATACCCAAGAAGACTCGAGGCTGTAATTGCTACCACAGGTAGTCTGAATACGTATGTAAATGTGATATTTCCATTTTGGAAAGTATTCAGATCCCCTTGACTTTTTCCACATTTTCTTAGATCGCAGCCTTACTCTAAAATATATTATATAGCTGTTTCCCTCTCATCAATCTACACACAATACCCCATTAAAAAAAAGCAAAAACAGGTTTTTAGAAATGTTAGAATATTTATTTTAAAAAATTAAAAACAGAAATATCAGACCCTTTGTCTTCCATAGTGTTCCCATTTTCTGTGAGACTCAGAATTGAGCTCAGGTGCATCCTGTTTCCATTGATCATCCTTGAGATGTTTCTACAACTTGATTTCCTTCCACCTGTGGGTCTGGACATACTGCCAAATTGCATATCCTGACAGTGAGGATTTGTTCAATCAGTCACTTACATGAACACAGAAATTTGTTTAATTGGTCACCTGAAATTGGTTAATTGGTCACCTCTGGTGGACAGGAAGTATCAGTTTCTCCTTCACATGTCCTAATCCTAGGAGGACAGGAAGTTTTCAGTGACACAACTGGACAATCCTGGGAGGACAGACAATGTACGGGCTGTTCATCAGCCTGTACCATTAACCAGCATCAAAGAGGACATTTCCATGGGCTGGGAGGTAAAGCAGCTGGAAGAGTGGGCCACATCCAACAACATGCTCCTGAATGGGAAAAAGTCTGTGGAAATTCAGATGTGTTATTTTTAGAGACCATCCACAACCTTCACCACTAATCCTAGGAGGACAGGAAGTATCAGGGGTAACATCAACCTGCACCACTAATCCTAGGAGGACAGGAAGTACCAGGGGTAACATCAACCTGCACCACTAATCCTAGGAGGACAGGAAGTACCAGGGGTAACAACAACCTGCACCACTAATCCTAGGAGGACAGGAAGTACCAGGGGTAACATCAACCTGCACCACTAATCCTAGGAGGACAGGAAGGCCTTGTCTGGAATACGGTGGAATTCTGTTAGTTGGATGCAGTGAAAAGCAGTAGGCCCAGTACCAGGGGTAACATCAACCTGCACCACTAATCCTAGGAGGACAGGAAGTACCAGGGGTAACATCAACCTGCACCACTAATCCTAGGAGGACAGGAAGTACCAGGGGTAACATCAACCTGCACCACTAATCCTAGGAGGACAGGAAGTACCAGGGGTAACAACAACCTGCACCACTAATCCTAGGAGGACAGGAAGTACCAGTGGTAACAACAACTAAGTATCTTGGTTTTCCTCCAGACTCTAACCTCAGTGGTGACACACATGTGGACCAGTCAGTCAGAAAGGCCTCAAAACAAAGGCACTTTTTGACTGTTCTTGCCAGAAAATGACCTGAAGATCTGGTCATATACTACACTGGTCTATACTACACTGGTCAGGCCTTGTCCAACCACAGCTCCCGACACTGCAGAGCAGGTTTGAGCCGGCTGCAGTGCACCTGGTGAAGGACATGCACACTCTTGACCATCCATTGAATGACCTGCTCCCTCAAAAAGAGGTAACTGCACCACCAGGCTCCTGAGAAACAGCCACCAGCTGTCCTGTATAACTGCCCATACTAACCACCTGTAAAACTCCACTCTACCCACTGCTATCAGACTGTATAGTAACGAGCTCTTAAATGGTTCTCCCCAAAATTATATTATTTTTAAATCCCAGTTTAATATTTAAATTTCCAGCATGAAAAATGTCCTGTAATGTTTACAATTGTTCAATACTATATTTATGTCATGTATTATGTGTTATGTATTTTAAATGAGTGTTTTCTACATTGTGACATCATTAAAATACTCCTACTAAAATGTTAAAACATTCTACATTGTGACATCATTAAAATACTCTACAATGTTAAAACATTCTACATTGTGACATCATTAAAATACTCCTACTACAATGTTAAAACATTCTACATTGTGACATCATTTCATTGATATCATGAAACAACTCCTTCATGTATTTTCTGATGTTTAATCAGAGATCTTTTATCAGAGTATCTCTTGTCACATTGATCACAGCTATGAGATTTCTCACCTGTGTGAGTTCTCTGGTGTCATTTTAAATGTCCTGATGAAACAAAACTCTTTCCTGCTTCATGATGTTGTTGAGGCTCCCCAGAGGATCCACGATAGTCACGTCTCTCTCCTGTGTGAACAACAAAGCCAGACAGATGGTTAAAGACCCACAACAACAGAAATACACAGTATATTTTAGCTGAAAGGTGATGCCCAGGATGTTATACAACAATTGACGTCAGTTGTATGTTGAATGTTTAAATGCTTTTACAAACTTATTTGACAATTATCTTAAATAGACAGTCAAGTGAGCAACAATAGACATGTTTTGTATTATTGTTTCCACAGCTGAAACCCTAAGCAGTGTGTCAGATTACTTTTGGTCACCAATACAGGCCCCTTTCTGTGATTTGCACACAAATTGCAGCATCAAGATCTGTGTTGCTATTCACAAACTCACCGCTGGGAAACGAACTGTTGCTGCTGCTGAAAGAAGCGTTCCGTCCACTAGATTATACGTCACACCAGCAGCATCACCTTAAAGTCTCAGACCGCCATCTGCTGACTGGAGTGGGAAACGCAGTTGAGTAAAATGTATCTATCTATTTTATTTTCAGACAAGTTGAAGGGTCGGAAGCATGATGTTTTTTTTTTACACACAAATGAAACAACACAGTGTGGTTAAAGACTTAGTAACTTAGTTGTAATCACGATCTGGTTCCCTATAAGTACAAACAGTTATGTTTTTGCGTTATTACATATTTATTCATTTATTTCCGGATATTCCCACAATGCACAATTTTGCAATGTCAAATTGATATACTCTGTGCTACCGAGTTCATATGGCCAGAACCCATCTCATATCTTCTCCCACTGCGTGAAGTGTGGTCGTGCAATAACTCAATTCGCTCTTGCACTCCTTTTAACGCCATTTTAACGCAAAACGTAGGACACTCCGTTTGTTACAGATTCTAGTTATGGAAACAGAAAACTGTATTGAGATCAAACGTTTAATCGATGAGAAAATGTGCAGAGTGTTGGACAAAATCCATTTCACTCTATCATCTCCCACTCATCTTTCACTGAGCTTCTTCTCATCGCCATATTTGGTAGTGAGTAAAAAGTACATCCTGCTCCTCTCCTCTCTACCTAACGTCCCCTCACAGTCCCTTCAGTTTCCCCTAAATCCCGTTAGATTGGCTGCTCAGCCTACCTAAATTATCCCTCACCCATTTTAGCCCTGAAAATTCCCAACCAATCAGAGCGCTTCGAAATGCGCATCTGGACACTACACCCGCCCACTCAGGTCAGAGTGTTGTCGTTGTCCGAAGGGAGAAGACGCCTGTTTCTGAGGACTTTTTATTGACGACAGCAACACAAATGTCTGAATGTTGTGAGTACATCGAAATATAAACATTTCACTGTTGTATTCGGCGCATGTGACAAATAAACGTAATAAAATTTGATTTGAAATCTTTCAGACTTACAGTACCAGTCAAACGTTGGACACACTCACTACTCATTCAAGGACCTTTCTTAATTTAAACTATTTTCTACATTGTAGAATAATAATTAAGACATCACAACTATGAAATAACGCATATGGAATGTAGTAACCCAAAAAAGTAGTAGCCAACAAAGTGTGAAACAAATCTTTATTTTTTATTATTTTTTAAACAAGCTCCTTATAAGCACCAAAAACGCTGTTTTGACAACTGGCAATAAATCTATTGGGGGAAAATCAGGTTGAAACTGCTGTTGAAACTAACAACTAAAATACCACATGGAAATGGGAGATATCTTTTGGAATTTTATCATCTTTTATCTCACTGGTTAGATAATCTGCAGAAGACAGTCAGCTACATTTCGGAGTGATGCATTTAAATGTAGAGGTCCCCAGAACGAAGAGAAATGCAACACTTATTTGTCATCACTCATATCGAAATAACGTTGAAATCAATTGCGCGAGAGGGAGGAGATGAGGTTGCACATCCTGATTAAACGAACAGCTCTAAAACCACATGGAATCTGGGTTTAATGTGCACATCACTGGTTAGAGGACAGCTTGTGGTAAACAGCTCGCTACATTTTGAAGTGTTGCATTTTGATTCAAGTGGATCACCGACGAGATAAGTGTAACGCAACACTTTTTGTTAATCACATAAATAGTACTCTTTCAATTCAGAACCTGGATTTTCCCCCTGATGAGGCTAATATCCATTTATGCTGAAATCAATAGAACAGGAGACAAACATTTAGGGTTCTACATTGTGACATCATTAGAACACTCCTACTACAATGTTAAAACATTCTACATTGTGACATTATTTCATTGATATCATGAAACAACTCCTTCATGTATTTTCTGATGTCTAATCAGAGATCTTTTACCAGAGTATCTCTTCCCACATTGATCACAGCTATACGATTTCTCTCCTGTGTGTGTTCTCTGGTGTGCAGTCAGCTTGCTAGATGAAACAAAACTCTTCCCACATTGATCACAGCTATAACATTTCTCTCCTGTGTGTGGTCTCTGGTGTATAGTCAGCTGGCTAGATGAAACAAAACTCTTCCCACATTGATCACAGCTATAAGGTTTCTCTCCCGTGTGAATTCTTTGGTGCGTTTTCAGGCTGCTTGGAACATTAAAACTCTTCCCACAGTCAGTGCAGCTATAAGGTTTCTCTCCAGTGTGAATTCGTTGGTGTGTTTTCAGGCTGCTTGGAACATTAAAACTCTTCCCACAGTCAATGCATCTATAAGGTTTCTCTCCCGTGTGAATTCTCTGGTGTCTTTTCAGGCTGCTTAGATCAGTAAATCTCTTCCCACATTGATCACAGCTATAAGGTTTCTCTCCTGTATGGATTCTCTGATGTCTTTTGAGGTCTGCTGAAGAGGTGAATCTCTTCCCACAGTCAGAGCAGCAGTGAGATTTCTTCCCTGTGTGAAGTTTCTTCCCTGTGTGTTTCCGCTTCTGTTTCTTGAGATGTTCTGATGTAGAGAGACTCTCCTCTGCCTCTTCAGCTTCATGATGTTGTTGAGGCTCCCCAGAGGATCCACAATCGTCATGTCGCTCTCCTGTGTGAATGACAAAAACAAAGTCAGACAGAAGGTTGAAAGGCCCACAACAGAAATTCACCGTTTATTTTAGCTGAAAGGACAGGCCTCATGCCCATGATGTTGTGTACAAACGTGTTTGACAATTGTCTTAAAAAGACCAGTCAAGCAACATTGGCCATATTTAGTCTTGTTTTTTTCACCTTAGTAGTAAAGTGGATGATTGTAGGTTAGAAATACGTTTCTAAAGTTGCTGAAATCCTAAGCAGTGTGCCAGATGACTTTGATCACCAATATAGGCTCCCATTCTGTGTTTGCTAAAATTTCGCCACGAGGGCGATGCACACACAATTTGGTTTCAGAAACTCTTCCCTGCTAATGAGGAAACCACTAGTTATGGATGTAGTATATCTGGTAATGAGGAAACCAAAATAGTTATGGATTTTAGTATTTCTGCAATGTATTTTGAAACCACTAGTTATGGATGTAGTATATCTGGTACTGAAGGAAACTCACTAGTTATGGATGTCTATATCTGGTAATGAGGAAACCACTAGTTATGGATGTAGTATATCTGGTAAGCAAAAAGCCACTAGTTATGGTTGAATATATCTTTAATTATTTCACCACTAGTTATAATTGAATATAATGTATATCTGCTAACACTTCAAAAACACTAGTTAAATGGATTAGTATATCTGGTAATGAGCGAAACCACTAGTTATGGATGTAGTATATTGCTAATGAGGAACCAAAGTTATGGATGTAGTATATCTGGTAATGTAGCAACCACTTTAAATGTTATGGATGTACAGACTGAGTTCTAAATGGCGTACATCTGGTAATGAGGAAACCACTAGTTATGGATGTAGTATATCTGTGATTGGAGGAAACATGAGGAAACCAAAATGGTGAGCGAAGAATTTAGTTTTTCCACAATGTATTCTGAATATTACCAGATTCTAAATGGTGTATCATCACTGATCAGGATGCTACTGAAGGAAACTCACATTAAGTTCTGTGTCTATTCACTAATTCACCACTGTGGGGAAAACTCAGACTCAGGAGTTCTCACTGTGATTGGCTGACAGCAAACTCATAGCCTCCATTTACAGGTTGAATATGAGGAAGTAATGACTCAGAGCTTCTACATGGTGTATTTCACTGTACTTTTGGATTATAATTGTAATATAATGTGTTATCGTACACAATTGGAGCTGCTTAATGACTTTTTTAAAAATGGTGTACTTCATACCAGTAAAATGCCCATTGGCTAAGCTTTGCTACCAGCCTGTCAATGAGCGTTAGCATTCAAGCTAACTACTCATGCATTCAAAATAGGTATTTTGCAACTTTCACAACCAAATATGTGACCCGTCGTCTCTATTCAGTCTTATGTAGCAACCTTTTAAATGGTGTTTATTTTTTACATTGGATACAATAGTACAGACTGAGCTTCTACATGGTGTATTATACACTGTGATTGGAGGAAACATGAGGAAGTAATGACTCAGAGCTTCTACATGGTATCATACACTGTGATTGGAGGAGACATGAGGAAGTAATGACTCAGAGCTTCTACATGGTGTATTATACACTGTGATTGGAGGAAACATGAGGAAGTGATGACTCAGAGCTTCTACATGGTGTATTATACACTGTGATTGGAGGAAAACATGAGGAAGTAATGACTCAGAGCTTCTACATGGTGTATTATACACTGTGATTGGAGGAGACATGAGGAAGTAATGTCGATTTAAAAAAAATACTTTTAGAATCCCATTCAGGACAAAAAGGATTTCAAACATTTTGCTTTGTTTTCACACTTGTGCATTAAATCATTGGGAAACATATTATTTAGAAAAGGAATACTTTCACCAAATTGACAGTATTTATCTCACCAGGTTCCCCCAAACCATTAACAGTATTTATCTCACCAGGTTCCCCCAAACCATTAACAGTATTTATCTCACCAGGTTCCCCCAAACCATTAACAGTATTTATCTCACCAGGTTCCCCCAAACCATTAACAGTATTTATCTCACCAGGTTCCCCATTAACCATTAACAGTATTTATCTCACCAGGTTCCCCCAAACCATTAACAGTATTTATCTCACCAGGTTCCCCCAAACCATTAACAGTATTTATCTCACCAGGTTCCCCCAAACCATTAACAGTATTTATCTCTTACCAGGTTCCCCAAACCATTAACAGTATTTATCTCACCAGGTTCCCCCTGTATTGTAACCATTAACAGTATTTATCTCACCAGGTTCCCCCAAACCATTAACAGTATTTATCTCACCAGGTTCCCCCAAACCATTAACAGTATTTATCTCACTGGTTCCCCCAAACCATTAACAGTATTGGTATCTCACTGGGTTCCCCCAAACCACTAACAGTATTTATCTACTGGTGTTTTGTTAAACCATTAACTGTATTTATCTCACTGGTGTTTATACACTGTGATTGGAAACCATTAACAGTATGACTATCTCACAGGTTCCCCCAAACCATTAACTGTATTTATCTCACCAGGTTGTCCCCCAAACCATTAACAGTATTTATCTCACCAGGTTCCCCGATTGTATAATGCTGTGAACATGTGAATGTGGCCATGTGCAGTGAGGTAGTGCTTAAAAAAAACAAAGAAAAGATCTCAACATTTATATCACAAGTTGCATTTCACTATATTGAATCAAAGGTTACTACGTCCGTGTGGTTTTCACTGGTTTTTTTCACTATATTGAATCGTGGTTACTACTGTATGTTAGCGGAATACCACGGTTACATTTCACTGGTATTGAATCGTTAGGTTACTACGACCTGTGACCATTAACAGTTTTTTCACTATGTTTTGAATACGAAGTGTTACTACTGGTATGTAACCACGGTTACGTTTCACTATATTGAATCGAAGGTTACTACGTATGTAACCACGGTGTTTTGTTACGTTTCACTATATTGGATTTGTCGAACTGGTGTTTTGTTACGTTACATATGTGTGGTTTGTCGTACTGGTGTTTTGTTTCACTATATTGAATCTGTGGTTTGTCTACTGGTGTTTTGTTAACACTACGACTGTTACGTTTCACTATATTGAATCGTTAGGGTTGTCTACTGTATGTAACCACGGTTACGTTTCACTATATTGGATTTTGTTAGGTTACACTACGTATTTGTCCACTGGTGTTTTGTTAGCGGTACACTACGACTGTGTGGTTTGTCATACTGGTGTTTTGTTAGCGTTACACTACGACTCTGTGTGGTTTGTCATACTGGTGTTTTGTTAGCGGTACACTACGACTGTGTGTGTATCCATTAGTATGGTGGCTCTTGCTGCCACAAACTGTATTTCACCTTTTACACAACTTGACGACTGGCTTGTTCTATGTGTGTATGTAACCACGGTTACGTTGTGTGTGTTGTGAATTGCTTTAACATGTTTCTCCGGGTTCTTCTCCGCCGTAGCGTGGGTTCTCTTGTCCATAATTTGCAAATAAATTCATTAAAAATCCTACAATGTGATTTTCTGGATTTTTTTTCCTCATTTTCTCTGTCATAGTTGAAGTGTACCTATGATGAAAATTACAGGCCTCTCATCTTTTTAAGTGGGAGAACTTGGCTGACTAAATACTTTTTTGCCCCACTGTAACTTATAAACGCTTCAAATGTTTCAACTCTATTTCCCCATCAGAAACCAAAACATGAGCTCCTACAACGCCACTGTTGGTAAATTAACACGGTATAGCCTCGGAATCTGGTTAAACTATCATTATGACATCATGGATGAATTCTAGAATATACTGTATATCCTCGGAATCTGGTTAAACTGTCATTATGACATTATGGATGAATTCTAGAATATACTGTATAGCCTCGGAATCTGGTTAAACTATCATTATGACATCATGGATGAATTCTAGAATATACTGTATATCCTCGAAATCTGGTTAAAACTGTCATTATGACATTATGGATGAATTCTAGAATATACTGTATAGCCTCGGAATCTGGTTAAACTATCATTATGACATCATGGATGAATTCTAGAATATACTGTATAGCCTAGAAATCTGGTTAAAACTATCATTATGACCTCGTGGACGGCCAGTCCTAAATAATTTATAGGTCCAAATATGGATGAAGCAACTGCCGATTTCCTCTTTAACACCACACATCAGTTCAACAACTGCAGAGTTTGTGCCTCTGTTTTTAAGACAGTACTTACTAGTGATAATCAGGGAACGGTTTCTCAAAACCATCTTATGACTAAGTTCATCATTTGAACCATTGGACGCCTTAAGATGCCTTTGGGAAACCGGTCCCAGATATCCAGGTTCCTCCTCCTCCCTTTTCGATGTGACAGTCATCTCCCCCTCCTCCTCTTTCACTCCAAAAACTGCATCCTCCTCTTTCTCTTCCTCCTCTTCTTTTACTGTAACATCCTCCTCCTCTTTCACTCTGAACGCGCCTTCCTCTTCTTTCACTGAAACGTCTTTATCAACCGCTTCTTGTTTTTGGTAACAGCCTCCTCTTCCTTCTCCTCTTTGACGACAATGTTCAGACCCCAGATCTTCTTTCTCCGTCCAGCAGACCTCCTCTTCTTTATCAGGAGGAGAGCAGCTTAGTGAACTCATGGTCGGGATGTTGGCTAGGCTAATGCTAACTTAACAAGCCCGCTAGCTCACTAACAACAACACCGTAAATATGAAATTAAATGTGATAACTAACTAGACGACAGAAGTTGAATTAAAACACAGTGGCTAATATACACGAAAGCGTCTAAAGAGCTTTATTGGTTCGTTTATTTTGTCTATCAAGCTACCGAGGTGTCTGACGAACTGTTGCTGCTGTTGAAAGAAGCGTTCCGTCCACTACATTATACGTCACACCAGCAGCATCGCCTTCAATTCCACATCACCGTATGCTGACTGGAGTGGGAAAAATATCACCGTAAAATATTGTTACGACTATAACATTTTTGTCACCTTCAATTATTGCACATTTTCTTATAAAAAGTATATTTTGAACACTGTCTGCTCTGGCAAATTTGCCAAACTCCTAAACTTGGAACTTGGAACCAATCAGATGTCCCGTACATGGTGACGTAGACAGCCAATGGCCTGCTTTTATCTACGATGTAACTACAGCCTTTTGTGAAGAACGTGAGCTGCTGTCTAATGATAAATATACGTTTCAGAGTGCATTTGAAATATTCAGCATGCAATAAGAACTATCTTGATTGTAAGATATTAAAAAAACATGAACTTTCCTACTAAAAGAAGAAGGGAAGTAAAGACATGACCTTGTTATTTCTAGCAGCTTGAAGGCTGGAGGGAGAGAGAGGAGCGAGGGACAGGGACAGAGGCTATAATGGTGCCCCTAGAAATAGAACTTGAGGTTTGCTCACAGCGTTTGTTGACCCACCAGGTTCATGGTTTCTCTAGGCTGTGACTCACTCTGTCTCATTCCCAACCTATGTGACTGCAGACGGGAAGAGGCTGCTTCTAACTGTCAGATGGAAGCCATTCCTCACTAAAAGGCCCATGGAAGCCTCACTTGGAGTTTGCCAAACGGCACCGAAAAGACTCTCAGACCATGATAAAAAAAGATTCTCTGGTCTGATGAAACCAAGATTGAACTCTTTGCCCTGAATGCCAAGCGTCACATCTGGAGGAAACCCGGCACCATCCCTACGGTGAAGCATGGTGGTGGCAGCATCATGCTGTGGGGATGTTTTTCAGCGGCAGGGACTGGGAGACTAGTCAGGATCGAGGGTAAGATGAACAGAGAAAAGTCCAGAGAGATCCTCGATGAAAACCTTCTCCAGAGCGCTCAGGACATCAGACTTGGGCAAATGTTCACTTTTCATCAGAACAACGGCCCCAAGGACACAGCCAAGACAACGCAGGAGTGGCATCGGGACAAGTCTCTGAATGTCCTTGAGTAGCCCAGCCAGAGCCCGGACTTGAACAGCAAATAGCTGTGCAGTGACACTCCCCATCCAACCTGACAGAGGTTGAGAGGATCTGCACAGTAGAATGGGAGAAACTCCCCAAATACAGATGTGCCAAACTCTTAGTGTCATACCAAAGAAGACTCGAGGCTATAATCTCTGCCAAAGGTGCTTCAACAAAGTACTGAGTAAAGGGTCTGAATACTTATGTAAATGTCATATTTCATTTATTTTTTTATTTTTTATAAATGAGCAAAAAAATATACAAAAAATCAGTTTTTGCTTTGTCATTATGGTGTATTGTTATGTCATTGTGGTGTATTGTGATGTCATTATGGTGTATTTTGTGTAGATTGATGAGGATTATTAATATATTTTTTAATCCATTTTAGAATAATTAGTTGATTAATAAGACCCATTTAGAATAGTAACATAATAATATGTGAAAAATTATATTTATGTATATTTATATTTATTATATTTATGTATATTTATATTTATTATATTTATGTATATTTATATTTATTATATTTATGTATATATATATTTATTATATTTATGTATATATATATTTATTATATTTATGTATATACATATATTTATTATATTTATGTATATATATATTTATTATATTTATGTATATTTATATTTATTATATTTATGTATATTTATATTTATTATATTTATGTATATATATATTTATTATATTTATGTATATATATATTTATTATATTTATGTATATACATATATTTATTATATTTATGTATATATATATTTATTATATTTATGTATATATATATTTATTATATTTATGTATATTTATATTTATTATATTTATGTATATATATATTTATTATATTTATGTATATATATATTTATTATATTTATGTATATACATATATTTATTATATTTATGTATATATATTTTTATTATATTTATGTATATATATATTTATTATATTTATGTATATACCTTATATTTGGATGATATATTATGTGATATATATTTATTATATTTATAGTATATTATTTTATATTTTATGTATATATATATATTTATATATTTATGTATATATATATTTATTATATTTATGTATATATATATATTTATTATATTTATGTATATATATATATTTATTATATTTATGTATATATATATATTTATTATATTTATGTATATATATATATTTATTATATTTATGTATATATATATATTTATTATATTTATGTATATATATATTTATTATATGCTATATATATATTTATTATATTTATGTATATATATATATTTATTATATTTATGTATATATATATTTATTATATTTATGTATATATATATTTATTATATTTGTATGTATATATATATTATATTTATGTATATATATATTTATTATATTTATTATATATATATGTATATATATATATTTATTATATTTATGTATATATATATTTATTATATTTATGTATATATATATTTATTATATTTATGTATATATATATATTTATTATATTTATGTATATATATATATTTATTATATTTATGTATATATATATTTATTATATTTATGTATATATATATTTATTATATTTATGTATATATATATATTTATTATATTTATGTATATATATATTTATTATATTTATGTATATATATATATTTATTATATTTATGTATATATATATATTTATTATATTTATGTATATATATATTTATTATATTTATGTATATATATATATTTATTATATTTATGTATATATATATTTATTATATTTATGTATATATATATTTATTATATTTATGTATATATATATATTTATTATATTTATGTATATATATATTTATTATATTTATGTATATATATATATTTATTATATTTATGTATATATATATTTATGTATATATATATTTATTATATTTATGTATATATATATTATATTTATGTATATATATATTTATTATATTTATGTATATATATATATATATTTATTATATTTATGTATATATATATTTATTATATTTATGTATATATATATATTTATTATATTTATGTATATATATATTATATTTATGTATATATATATTTATTATATTTATGTATATATATATTATATTTATGCATATATATATTTATTATATTTATGTATATATATATATATTTATTTATGTATATTTATGATATTTCAAGAGGTCTGAATACTTTCCAAACGCACTGGACATAAATGCTCAGTCTCTAACGGTGCATCTCTGAGCTAAGGTTAACTCAATCATTTAATGCTAAGACATCAATATTAGCTCCTTTTCTCCTCAGCCTTAATAATAGTTGCATAATGGTAAACCTAGACACTTGCATCTTATAGTATTCTGAGTGGTGACGATAGGCTCACAACCTTGGCTCTACCCACTGGATTCTATTACGGACCCTATAGCATTCACATGGTAATGGAGTCAGATTGATGATTGAAGTTTATTATTATTCATCATCATTATTACACTGCAAAATGGAGACCCCTCATCCTCAGTCGATGGGGATTTCACCAACCTACATAATGGTTGGATCATTTCCACCAACCTACATAATGGTTGGATCATTTCCACCAACCTACATAATGGTTGGATCATTTCTACCAACCTACATAATGGATGGATCATTTCCACCAACCTACATGATGGTTGGATCATTTCCACCAATCTACATAATGGTTGGATCATTTCCACCAACCTACATAATGGTTGAATCATTTCCACCAATCTACATAATGGTTGGATCATTTCCACCAACCTACATAATGGTTGGATCATTTCTACCAACCTACATAATGGTTGGATCATTTCCACCAACCTACATAATGGTTGGATCATTTCCAACAACCTACATAATGGTTGGATCATTTCCACCAACCTACATAATGGTTGGATCATTTCCACCAACCTACATAATGGTTGGATCATTTCCACCAACCTACATAATGGTTGGATCATTTCCACCAACCTACATAATGGTTGGATCATTTCCACCAACCTACATAATGGTTGGATCATTTCCACCAACCTACATAATGGTTGGATCATTTCTACCAACCTACATAATGGTTGGATCATTTCCACCAACCTACATAATGGTTGGATCATTTCCTCCAACCTACATAATGGATGGATCATTTCCACCAACCTACATGATGGTTGGATCATTTCCACCAATCTACATAATGGTTGGATCATTTCCACCAACCTACATAATGGTTGGATCATTTCTACCAACCTACATAATGGTTGGATCATTTCCACCAACCTACATAATGGTTGGATCATTTCCTCCAACCTACATAATGGTTGGATCATTTCCACCAACCTACATAATGGTTGGATCATTTCCACCAACCTACATAATGGTTGGATCATTTCCACCAACCTACATAATGGTTGGATCATTTCTACCAACCTACATAATGGTTGGATCATTTCCACCAACCTACATGATGGTTGGATCATTTCCACCAACCTACATAATGGTTGGATCATTTCCACCAACCTACATAATGGTTGGATCATTTCCACCAACCTACATAATGGTTGGATCATTTCCACCAACCTACATAATGGTTGGATCATTTCTATCAACCTACATAATGGTTGGATCATTTCCACCAACCTACATAATGGTTGGATCATTTCCACCAACCTACAAAATGGTTGGATCATTTCCACCAACCTACATAATGGTTGGATCATTTCCACCAACCTACATAATGGTTGGATCATTTCCACCAACCTACATAATGGTTGGATCATTTCCACCAACCTACATAATGGTTGGATCATTTCCACCAACCTACATAATGGTTGGATCATTTCCACCAACCTACATAATGGTTGGATCATTTCCACCAACCTACATAATGGTTGGATCATTTCCTCCAACCTACATAATGGTTGGATCATTTCCACCAACCTACATAATGGTTGGATCATTTCTACCAACCTACATAATGGTTGCATCATTTCCAAACTAAATGGTGACTCATGCAGTCGATGGGAATGTACCGGATTGGTTGAAAAGTGACAAACATACCATGTACTATTTTTACAAAATAATTTAACCTTTATTTAACATTTAGCATTTCAGTTGAGAAGAAATTCTTATTTACAACGTCGGCCTGGGAACCCATTTGATCTTGTCAGCTCTGGGATTCAATGCAACCGTTCGGTTACTGGCCCAGCGCTCTAACCACTAGGCTACCTGCTGGTTACTGGCCCAGCGCTCTAACCACTAGGCTACCTGCTGGTTCCAACCGTTCGGTTACTGGCCCAACGCTCTAACCACTAGGCTACCTGCTGGTTACTGGCCCAGCGCTCTAACCACTAGGCTACCTGCTCGATCCAACCGTTCGGTTACTGGCCCAACGCTCTAACCACTAGGCTACCTGCTGGTTACTGGCCCAGCGCTCTAACCACTAGGCTACCTGCTGGTTACTGGCCCAACGCTCTAACCACTAGGCTACCTGCTGGTTACTGGCCCAACGCTCTAACCACTAGGCTACCTGCTGGTTACTGGCCCAACGCTCTAACCACTAGGCTACCTGCTGGTTACTGGCCCAGCGCTCTAACCACTAGGCTACCTGCTGGTTACTGGCCCAGCGCTCTAACCACTAGGCTACCTGCTGGTTACTGGCCCAGCGCTCTAACCACTAGGCTACCTGCTCGATCCAACCGTTCGGTTACTGGCCCAGAGCTCTAACCACTAGGCTACCTGCTGGTTACTGGCCCAGCGCTCTAACCACTAGGCTACCTGCTGGTTACTGGCCCAGCGCTCTAACCACTAGGCTACCTGCTGGTTACTGGCCCAGCGCTCTAACCACTAGGCTACCTGCTGGTTACTGGCCCAGCGCTCTAACCACTAGGCTACCTGCCGCCTTATACTGAATTGATAGTTTTTCATACTAAGATAGACCAAGATATGTGTCGCTCTTACACATATTTGTTACTGGCCCAATTACCTGCTGGTTATTTGAGTGGCCCATTAACCACTAGGTACCTGCTGGTTTGAGTCTCATTACCTGTTATACTCAATTGATTTTTTGGTACTAAGTCATTGTGTTCTCTTAATTTGTTTTGATTGGTCGGTCATTGAGTTAATTTGTTATGATTGGTCGGTCATTGTGTTAATTTGTTTTGATTGGTCGGTCATTGAGTTAATTTGTTTTGATTGGTCGGTCATTGAGTTAATTTGTTTTGATTGGTCGGTCATTGAGTTAATCTGTTTTGCAACATGTTCAAATCAAATCAAGCTTTATTTATACAGAACATTTCAGACATGGCTTCACAGGAAATAACTAATGGAAAACAATGAAAATAAAAACTAATGAGGATATAAAAACTAAAGAATAACAATAACTGTAATATTTACTACACAACAATCATAAGGATAAATACTAAAGAATAACAATGAAACTGAGACTAATGATCATTCTAAGGAAAAGACATTGATTAAAATCGTAAGAATAGGATGTAATACCCAACCAGAAATATAAGCTCGTTTTACTACATTATTGTTTTATAAACATTTATACAAACTGTAAGTTGGCTGCAAACGTTACATGAATTGAAAATGTTATGAAATATTCAACATCAAAACCAAATATACACCCCTTTGTTAACGGGTATTAGCAACAATTCACTTAATGGTGAGGCATGATAACACATGTCAGGCTGGATGTTTGAAATACGAGGTGATTTGAGTCGTGCTTCTTCAGTAGTGGAATAACGACAACGAGCAGAAGACAGTCATCTACATGTCGGGGTGATGCATTTAAATGTAGGGTGCCCCAAAACTAAGAGAAATGACACACTTATTTGTCGTCACTCAAATCGATATCACTTGGAAATAAATTGCGCGAAGGGGGGTTTGCACTTCCTGTTAAAACTAACAGATCAAAAACCACAAGGAATCTGGGAATAATATGTACATCACCGGTTAAACAACAATTAGGAACAAACAGCTACATTTTGATGTGTTGCATTTTAATTCAAGTGGGTCACCAATGCGGTAAGTGGAAACGCAACACTTTTTTTGTTAGATAGTAATCTTTCAATTCAGAACCTGGATTTTTCCCCTGATGAGGCTATCAGGCTATATAATATCCATGTTACACTGAAATCAATGGAACATCATTAAAAATACTCATTATTATTTCATTGATATCATATATGTCATACATCCTGTGGCGGACTGCAATAGCATCGAATAGCCCCCGTGATATGCAACTGTTCAGGGAAGTCAGGAACCAATACACGCAGTCAGTCAGGAAAGCTAAGGCCAGCTTCTTCAGGCAGAAGTTTGCATCCTGTAGCTCCAACTCCAAAAAGTTCTGGGACACTGTGAAGTCCATGGAGAACAAGAGCACCTCCTCCCAGCTGCCCACTGCACTGAGGCTAGGAAACACGGTCTCCACCGATAAATCCATGATTATCGAAAACTTCAATAAGCACTTCTCAACGGCTGGCCATGCCTTCCGCCTGGCTACTCCAACCTCGGCCAACAGCTCCGCCCCCCGTAGTTCCTCACCCAAGCCTCTCCAGGTTCTCCTTTACCCAAATCCAGATAGCAGATGTTCTGAAAGAGCTGCAAAACCTGGACCCGTACAAATCAGCTGGGCTTGACAATCTGGACCCGCTATTTCTGAAACTATCTGCCGCCATTGTCGCAACCCCTATTACCAGCCTGTTCAACCTCTCTTTCATATCGTCTGAGATCCCCAAGGATTGGAAAGCTGCCGCAGTCATCCCCCTCTTCAAAGGGGAGACACCCTGGACCCAAACTGCTATAGACCTATATCCATCCTGCCCTGTCTATCTAAGGTCTTCGAAAGCCAAGTCAACAAACAGGTCACTGACCATCTCGAATCCCACCGTACCTTCTCCGCTGTGCAATCTGGTTTCCGAGCCGGTCACGGGTGCACCTCAGCCACACTCAAGGTACTAAATGATATCATAACCGCCATCGATAAAAGACAGTACTGTGCAGCCGTCTTCATCGACCTCGCCAAGGCTTTCGACTCTGTCAATCACCAAATTCTTCTCGGCAGACTCAACAGCCTCGGTTTTTCGGATGACTGCCTTGCCTGGTTCACCAATTACTTTGCAGACAGAGTTCAGTGTGTCAAATCAGAGGGCATGCTGTCCGGTCCTCTGGCAGTCTCTATGGGGGTGCCACAGGGTTCAATTCTCGGGCCGACTCTTTTCTCTGTATATATCAATGATGTTGCTCTTGCTGCGGGCGATTCCCTGATCCACCTCTACGCAGACGACACCATTCTATATACTTTCGGCCCGTCATTGGACACTGTGCTATCAAACCTCCAAACGAGCTTCAATGCCATACAGCACTCCTTCCGTGGCCTCCAACTGCTCTTAAACGCGAGTAAAACCAAATGCATGCTTTTCAACCGATCGCTGCCTGCACCCGCATGCCCGACTAGCATCACCACCCTGGATGGTTCCAACCTTGAATATGTGGACATCTATAAGTACCTAGGTGTCTGGCTAGACTGCAAACTCTCCTTCCAGACTCACATCAAACATCTCCAATCAAAAATCAAATCCAGAGTCGGCTTTCTATTCCGCAACAAAGCCTCCTTCACTCACGCTGCCAAGCTTACCCTAGTAAAACTGACTATCCTACCGATCCTCGACTTCGGCGATGTCATCTACAAAATGGCTTCCAACACTCTACTCAGCAAACTGGATGCAGTCTATCACAGTGCCATCCGTTTTGTCACTAAAGCACCTTATACCACCCACCACTGCGACTTGTATGCTCTAGTCGGCTGGCCCTCACTACATATTCGTCGCCAGACCCACTGGCTCCAGGTCATCTACAAGTCCATGCTAGGTAAAGCTCCGCCTTATCTCAGTTCACTGGTCACGATGGCAACACCCATCCGTAGCACGCGCTCCAGCAGGTGTATCTCACTGATCATCCCTAAAGCCAACACCTCATTTGGCCGCCTTTCGTTCCAGTACTCTGCTGCCTGTGACTGGAACGAATTGCAAAAATCGCTGAAGTTGGAGACTTTTATCTCCCTCACCAACTTCAAACATCAGCTATCCGAGCAGCTAACCGATCGCTGCAGCTGTACATAGTCTATAGGTAAATAGCTCACCCTTTTTCACCTACCTCATTCCCATACTGTTTTTATACTGTTTTTATTTATTTACTTTTCTGCTCTTTTGCACACCAATATCTCTACCTGTACATGCCCATCTGATCATTTATCACTCCAGTGTTAATCTGCAAAATTGTATTATTCGCCTACCTCCTCATGCCTTTTGCACACATTGTATATAGACTGCCCATTTTTTTTTCTACTGTGTTATTGACTTGCTAATTGTTTACTCCATGTGTAACTCTGTGTTGTCTGTTCACACTGCTATGCTTTATCTTGGCCAGGTCGCAGTTGCAAATGAGAACTTGTTCTCAACTAGCCTACCTGGTTAAATAAAGGTGAAATAAAAAATAAAATAAAAATCTACATTATGACATCATTAGAATACTCCTACTACAAATGTTAAAACATTCTACATTGTGACATCATTAAAATACTCCTACTACAATGTTAAAACATTCTACATTGTGACATCATTAAACTACTCCTACTACAATGTTAAAACAATCTACATTGTAACATTATTTCATTGATATCATGAAACAACTCCTTCATGTATTTTCTGATGTTTAATCAGAGATCTTTTATCAGAGTATCTCTTGTCACATTGTTCACAGCTATGAGATTTCTCGCCTGTGTGTGTTCTCTGGTGTCTTTTTAGAGAATCTGATCTGGAGAAACTCTTACCGCAGTCAGAACAGTGGTAAGGCTTCTCCCCTGTATGTGTTCTCTGGTGTGATATCAGGTTGTTTGACTGAGTAAAACTCTTCCCACATTGATCACAGCTATAACATTTTGCTCCTGTATGGATTCTCTCGTGTATTTTAAGTGTTACTAAAGAGGTACATCTCTTCCCACAATCAGAGCAGCTGTGATATTTCTCTCTTGTGTGTGTTCTCCGGTGTGCTATCAGGTTGCTTGACTGAGTAAAAGTCTTCCCACATTGATCACAGCTATAAGGCTTCTCTCCAGTGTGTCTTCTCTGGTGTGATTTTAAATGTCCTGACCAAAAAAATCTCCTCCCACAGTCAGAGCAGCAATAACGTTTCTCTCCTGTATGGATTCTCTGGTGTACTTTTAGCGTATCTGTTCTTGAGAAACTCTTACCACAGTCAGAGCAGTGGTAAGGCTTCTCGCCTGTGTGTGTTCTCTGGTGTGATATCAGGTTGTTTGACTGAGTAAAAGTCTTCCCACATTGGTCACAGCTATAAGGTTTCTCTCCTGTGTGAATTCTCTGGTGTGATTTTAAATGTCCTGACCAATAAAAACTCTTCCCACAGTCAGAGCAGCTATAAGGTTTCTCTCCTGTATGGATTCTTTGATGAATTTTAAGGGTTACTAAAGACGTGCACCTCTTCCCACAATCAGAGCAGCTGTGACATTTCTCCCCAGTGTGTATTCTCAGGTGTAATACCAGTGTTTTTAAGTGAGCAAACCTCTTTCCACATTGATTACAGCGATATGTTCTCTCTCCTGTGTGAATTCTCTGGTGTACTTTTAGTGAATATGATCTTGAGTAACTCTTTCTAAAGTCAGAGCAGTGGTGAGATTTCTTCCCTGTGGGTCTCTGCTGGTGTTTCTTGAGGTGTTCTGATCTGGAGAAACTTTTCTCTGCCTCGTCAGCTTCATGATGTTGTTGAGGCTCCCCAGAGGATCCACAAGAGTCACGTCTCTCTCCTGTATGAACAACAAAGTCAGACAGGTGGTTAAAGAAAGGCCCACAACAGCAGAAGTCTCTTAGCTAAAAGGTGATGTCCCATGTTGTCATACTTTACATCCTTAATGAATGTTTAAATGCTTTTAGAAACTTACTTGACAATTATCTTAAAAAGACAGTCAAGTGAGCAACAACATACATGTTTTGTATTATTGTTTCCACAGTAGTATAGTGGATGATTCTAGGCTATATATATATGTGGTCCTTCTGTAGCACAGTTGGTAGAGCATGGCGCTTGTAACGCCAGGGTAGTGGGTTCGATTCCCGGGACCACCCATACGTAGAATGTATGCACACATGACTGTAGTCGCTTTGGATAAAAGCGTCTGATAAATGGCATATTATTATTATTATTGAAGTTATTTATTTACCAAGAGAATGTATCTGTATTTGTAATTGTAAGCCTATGAGAGCCTCAAAAGTGTTTTTGTTTAGAAGTAATAACCTGGTAAATATAGACTGCTGAATGGTCCCAGATGGTGAACAGTTTATTTAGTAATAACCTGGTAAATCTAGACTGTTGAATGGTGCCAGATGGTGAATATCAGTTTATTTTCCACCATGGTGGTCATCCTACTTGTTTATGACGTGACTCTGAGTCATCAGGTTGCCATGGGTTACATGGGGTGTTTTGGTTTCACTCTGGGTTGAGTAAACAAACGGAGAGGAGACAAAGACTCTCCTATTTCAGTGGCTGATAATACAGGGGGCGATCCAGGATTGGTCCATTTTAGTTTTAAACTAATACGATACTCTATAGGAGTCATTATATTAATAAAGAGGACAATGTGGGACATTGGGATCACATTTCTAAATGACTGGAAACTAAAACCCATTTCATGCAGTTCCACATGTTAACTTACAGAAGACTATATACACTGAGTGAACAAAACATTAAGAACACCTGCTCTCACCATGACAGACTGACCAGGTGAATCCAGGTTAAAGATATGCTCCTTATTGATGTCACTTGTTAAATCCACTCCAATCAGTGTAGATGAGGGGGGAGGAGACAGGTTAACCCCCTAGAGTTGATGTCTGCACCCCCCTGAAAACGAATTAGCATAATACAACCCCCCCCCCCCCATAAAAATGTGTCGGTTTCAGCTGTGGTGAAAGAGCTACAGCGATGTTTGTCAAACAGTGAGACATCTAACAATCGAAAGGCAAACAATTCACACACTGAAATGAGGAAACAATGAATGTGCACTAATTGGGGGAGAGAGAGAGCGATTGTGTCTCTGACCAGCTCACATTAAACAACCGTCAGTGATGGCCGTCTGGATAGAGACATGCCTTGAGCATCTTATACCGGATGGACACTACAAAACATCTCCGAGCCTCACATTAAACAACCGTCAGTGATGGCCGTCTGGATAGAGACATGCCTTGAGCATCTTATACCGGATGGACACTACAAAACATCTCCGAGCCTCACATTAAACAACAGTCTTCCCTCTAGTTAAAGTCTTACCAACGTAGTGGTGGTGAGCACACTGACCATCTGTCACATACTACAAGATTCCTCACTTGGTCGTCAGACGTCTTATTCACTTGGGTCAAGAAGAAATGGCAGCCGTTTTACGGGATCAGCGATCGCTCACCTCTGATTTTTTTTTTCAACGAGCAGGAAGCAGGAAGGATGTACTTCAGACACCGAACAAGGCCAATAAATTAGACTACGATCACGAATATCCTCCCAACGGGACGTCAAAAACGGTCATATCTTCTGTTTCACCGGCTGATTGACGACATGGAAAACATTCTGCTGGTGGGAAATACGCTGCACCGGCTAGACAGAACAGGGGGGCGGTCTGTGAATATTTGTAAACAACTGCTGGTGCACGAAATATAAGGAAGTCTCAAGATTTTTCTCACCTGAAGTAGAGTATCTCATGATAAGCTGTAGACCACACGATTTGCCAAGAGAGTTTTCATAAACATCGTGTCTCTTTATTTACCACCACAGACAGACGCTGGCAGTAAGACCGCGCTGAGTCAGCTGTATAAGGAAATTAGCAAACAGGAAACTGCTCACCGAGAGGTGGCGCTCCTAGTGGCCGGGGACTTTAATGCAGGGAAACTGAAATCAGCTTTACCTCATTTCTATCAGCATGTTCAATGCGCAACCAGAGGGGAAAATAAATTCAAGATCACCTTTTACTCCACACACAGAGACGCGTTCAAAGCTCTCCCTCGACCAACATGTGGCAAATCTGACCATAATTCTATCCTGCTTACAAGCAAATATTAAAGCAGGAAGCACCAGTGACTTGGTCTATAAGTGGTCAGATGAAGCAGATGCTAAGCTACAGGACTGTTTTGCTATCACATACTGGAATATGTTCCGGGATTCTTCCGATGGCATTGAGGAGGAGTACATCACATCAGTTACTGGATTTATCAATAAGTGCATCGAGGACGTCGTCCCCACAGTGACTGTACGTACACACCCCAACCAGAAGCCATGGATTACAGGCAACATCTGCACTGAGCTAAAGGGTAGAGCTGCCGCTTTCAAGGTGTGGGACTCCAACCCGGAAGCTTATAAGAAAACCTGCTATGCCCTCAGATGAACCATCAAAACAGACAAAGTGCCAATACAGTACTAAGATTGAATCGTACTGCACCGTGGCAGGGCCTGCAAACTATTACAGACTACAAAGGGAAGCACAGCTGCGAGCTGCCCAGTGACAGATGAGCTAAATGACTTTTATGCTCGCTTCGAGGCAAGCAACACTGAGACATACATGAGAGCATCAGCTGTTCCGGACGACTGTGTCTTCACGCTCTCCACAGCCAATGTGAGTAAGACCTTTAAACAGGTCGACATTCACAAGGCCGTTGGGCCAGACGGATTACCAGGATGTGTGCTCTGGGCATGTGCTGATCAACTGGCAAGTGTCTTCACTGACATTTTAAACATGTCCCTGATTGAGTCTGTAATACCAACATGCGTCAAGCAGACCACCATAGTCCCTGTGCCCAAGAGCACTAAGGTAACCTGCCTAAATGACTACAGACCCGTAGCACTCACGTCCGTAGCCATGAAGTGCTTTGAAAGGCTGGTAATGGCTCACATTAACACCATTATCCCAGAAACCCTAGACCAACACCAATTTGCATACCGCCCAAACAGATCCACAGATGATGCATTCTCTATTGCACTCCACACTGCCCTTTCCCACCTGGACAAAAGGAACACCTATGTGAGAATGCTATTCATTGACTACAGCTCAGCGTTCAACACCATTGTGCCCTCAAAGCTTAGGATCCTGGGACTTAACACCTCCCTCTGCAACTGGATCCTGGAGTTCCTGACGGGCCACTCCCATGTGGTGAGGGTAGGTAGCAACACATCTGCCACGTTGATCCTCAACACTGGAGTCCCTCAGGGGTGCGTACTCAGTCCTCTCCTGTACTCCCTATTCACCCACGACTGCATGGCCAGGCACGACTCGAACACAATCATTAAGTTTGTGCCAGAATAACAACATATCCCTCAGCGTAATCAAGACAAAGGAGATCGTGGACTACATGAAAAGGAGTACCGAGGACGCCCCCATTCTCATCGACAGGGCTGTAGTGGTGCAGGTTGAGAGCTTCAAGTTCCTTGGTGTCCACATCACCAACAAACTAGAATGTTCAAAACACATCAAGACAGTCGTGAGGAGGGCACAACAAAACCTATTCCCCCTCAGGAGACTGATAATATTTGGCATGGGTCCTTAGATCCTCAAAAGGTTCTACAGCTGCACCATCGAGAGCATCCTGACTGGTTGCATCACTGCCTGGTATGGCAACTGCTCAGCCTCCGACTGCAAGGCACTGCAGAGGGTAGTGCGTACAGCCCAGTACATCACTGGGGCTAAGCTGCCTGCCATCCACGACCTCTACACCAGGCGGTGTCAGAGGAAGACCCTAAAAATGGTTGAAGACCCCAGCCACTCCAGTCATAGACTGTTCTCTCTACCAAGGCATGGCAAGCGGTACCAGAGCGCCAAGTCTAGGCTTCTCAACAGATTTTACCCCCAAGCCATAAGACTCCTGAACTTGTAATCAAATGGCTACCCAGACTATTTGCATTGTGACCCGCCACCCCCTCCCCCCAACCCCTCTTTTACGGCGCTGCTACTCTCTGTTTATTGTCTATGCATAGTCACTTTAACTATACATTCACGTACATATTACCTCAATTAGCACGACTAGCCGGTGCCCCCGCACATAGACTCTGTACCAGTACCACCCTCGCAACTGTTATTTTCACTGTCATTTAACAGTTTTTTAAAATTTCTTTCTTTACTTGTCTATTTTTTTTACTTAAGAATTGGTAAATATTTCTTCTTGAACTGCACTGCTGGTTAGGGCCTGTAAGTAAGCATTTCACTGTAAGGTGAACGTGACAAATAAACTCTGATTTGATTTACAACCACGCTGCCTCCCTAAAACAATGACGTGACGATGTAATTACACAATGAGGTGACGATGTAATTACACAATGACGTGACGATGTAATTACACAATGAGGTGATGATGTAAGATGTAATTACACAATGACGTGACGATGTAATTACACAATGACGTGACGATGTAATTACACAATGATGTAATTACACAATGACGTGACGATGTAATTACACAATGACGTGACGATGTAATTACACAATGAGGTGACGATGTAATTACACAATGACGTGATGATGTAATTACACAATGACGTGACGATGTAATTACACAATGACGTGACGATGTAATTACACAATGACGTGATGATGTAATTACACAATGACGTGACGATGTAATTACACAATGACGTGATGATGTAATTACACAATGACGTGATGATGTAATTACACAATGACGTGATGGTGTAATTACACAATGACGTGACGATGTAATTACACAATGACGTGATGATGTAATTACACAATGACGTGACGATGTAATTACACAATGACGTGACGATGTAATTACACAATGACGTGACGATGTAATTACACAATGACGTGACGATGTAATTACACAATGACGTGATGATGTAATTACACAATGACGTGAATGTAATTACACAATGACGTGACGGTGTAATTACACAATGAATTACACAATGACGTGATGATGTAATTACACAATGACGTGATGTAATTACACAATGATGTAATTACACAATGACGTGACGATGTAATGTAATTACACAATGACGTGACGATGTAATTACACAATGACGTGTGTGTAATTACACAATGACGTGACGATGTAATTACACAATGACGTGACGATGTAATTACACAATGACGTGACGATGTAATTACACAATGACGTGACGATGTAATTACACAATGACGTGAATTACACAATGACGTGATGTAATTACACAATGACGTGACGATGTAATTACACAATGACGTGACGATGTAATTACACAATGACGTGACGGTGTAATTAAATGACGTGACGATGAGACGTGATGATGTAATTACACAATGACGGTGAATTACACAATGACGTGATGATGTAATTACACAATGACGTGATGATGTAATTACACAATGACGTGATGGTGTAATGGTGTAATTACACAATGACGTGATGATGTAATTACACAATGACGTGATGGTGTAATTACACAATGACGTGATGGTGTAATTACACAATGACGTGATGGTGTAATTACACAATGAGGTGATGGTGTAATTACACAATGAGGTGATGGTGTAATTACACAATGACGTGATTACACAATGGTGTAATTACACAATGACGTGATGGTGTAATTACACAATGACGACGTGATGATGTAATTACACAATGACGTGATGATGTAATTACACAATGACGTGATGGTGTAATTACACAATGACGTGATGGTGTAATTACACAATGATGATGGTGTAATTACACAATGACGTGATGATGTAATTACACAATGACGTGATGATGTAATTACACAATGACGTAATTACACAATGACGTGATGGTGTAATTACACAATGACGTGATGATGTAATTACACAATGACGTGATAATTACACAATGACGTGATGGTGTAATTACACAATGAGGTGATGGTGTAATTACACAATGACGTGATGATGTAATTACACAATGACGTGATGGTGTAATTACACAATGACGTGATGATGTAATTACACAATGACGTGATGATGTAATTACACAATGACGTGATGATGTAATTACACAATGACGTGATGATGTAATTACACAATGACGTGATGGTGTAATTACACAATGACGTGATGGTGTAATTACACAATGACGTGATGGTGTAATTACACAATGACGTGATGATGTAATTACACAATGACGTGACGATGTAATTACACAATGACGTGATGATGTAATTACACAATGACGTGATGATGTAATTACACAATGAGGTGATGGTGTAATTACACAATGACGTGATGGTGTAATTACACAATGAGGTGATGGTGTAATTACACAATGAGGTGATGGTGTAATTACACAATGACGTGATGATGTAATTACACAATGAGGTGATGGTGTAATTACACAATGAGGTGATGATGTAATTACACAATGACGTGATGATGTAATTACACAATGACGTGATGATGTAATTACACAATGAGGTGATGATGTAATTACACAATGACGTGATGATGTAATTACACAATGACGTGATGATGTAATTACACAATGACGTGATGATGTAATTACACAATGACGTGATGATGTAATTACACAATGACGTGATGATGTAATTACACAATGACGTGATGATGTAATTACACAATGACGTGATGATGTAATTACACAATGACGTGATGATGTAATTACACAATGAGGTGATGATGTAATTACACAATGACGTGATGATGTAATTACACAATGAGTGATGATGTAATTACACAATGACGTGATGATGTAATTACACAATGAGGTGATGATGTAATTACACAATGACGTGATGATGTAATTACACAATGACGTGATGATGTAATTACACAATGACGTGATGGTGTAATTACACAATGAGGTGATGATGTAATTAGATCGTTAAAGGAGCTAGAACGAGTTGTGTCTGAAAGCAGAAGCATAAACCTTTTCAGTCAGATATTCACCCTCACAACTACAGAGTTGAAATATCCACCAAACACTTTGAATTGAATAACATTGTAGATTATGTTGCTCGTGAACATCAAAGCTGTAACGATTTCACACTGGCTTTGGTTAAAGGCAAATACAAACAAATACTAGTCGTCATCTCTCCTACTAGGGGGGAGGGGGTGGTCTACACAATGTTATCATCTCCATGGCTTCTTCTCTGGTGAGCTCTCATTGGCTATTTCTGATCACCGTTCTCAAAACATGTCATTGCACATCTCACCACTAAAGATATATTGTAGATTATGTTCCGTTAAAATCAAACATGTTTTAAAATATCGGGACGTCTGGGACTGCTCAAAGACGTGATCAGTAGCCCTCAGATTGTGTCTCTGATCAACTCACATTAAACGAGTGTCGGTGACGGCTGTACACCCTGAGTAGGCAACGACACAGTGACTTTATCCCGATCACAAAAACTTGTCAAAGACAGCTAAATCGGGGCCAAAATCATGTAGGGTACACGCCCCTTCTTGGACTGTGCCACCCCCACAGCCTCTGCAATGGATTAGTCCACTGAAACGGCGCAGGACATGTGTCTTGTGCCATAAAAAAACATATATAATTTGCTCGACTAAAAAGATGTTGGTCGACCAACAGCCTATCGACCAGTCGACTAAATGGGGTCAGACATTATATCATTATGACATCATAATAGCCATTGGTTCTTGAAGAATAGAACTTATAAATGCCTCAAATGATTCAACTGTATTTCCCCCATCAGAAACCAAAACATTTTTTTATATGCCATTTAGCAGACGCTTTTATCCAAAGCGACTTACAGTCATGTGTGCATACATTCTACATATGGGTGGTCCCGGGAATCGAACCCACTACCCTGGCGTTACAAGCGCCATGCTCTACCAACTGAGCTACAGTAGTGGCAATCCATAAGCTTGTTAAAGGCCATTGTTCATGAACAAACACTGTATAGCCTCAAAATCTGGTTAAAACTATCATTTTGACCTTCTGGATGGCCAGTCCTTGTATTCATAGTGTAGTGAATTCAGGGAGAGGCCCTGAGCTGAACTCAAACCTGGGTCCAGCGACTGTCAAGTCAACACCTTTTAACTGTTATGCCAAGATGTCTGAACTTCTTGACGAGGTCGCTAGATGTTGGGTTAAGGTTTCTACAATATCGTTCTCTATGAATTTGAGAGTGGTTACACTTCTCCTTCCCCCATCCCTCAGCTGTTAACCAAGTCTCTGGGCAGCCATTTTGTTGCTGTTTAAATCCTAGTTTGCCCCATTTTAAAAAGCCACACATCAATCAACCAATCTGCAGTTCAACCAATAACAAAGCTGTAATTACACCACTGATTTGGTAATAAGATGGATGGGGCTGGAGAAATGTAACTACTCAAATTCATAGACAGACCTATGGATGCAAGGACTGACCATCCATGATATCAACATTATAGTTTTAACCATGTTGAGGATATACAGTGTTGGTTTACATTGTTTCTAAACATTATAGTAAAAAAATATTATTTGGGGTTCTGATGGGGAAAACAGTTGAACTCAGCTCATGAGGAATGTGTTATATTCTTCAAGAATCAATGGCTAGAAATAAATAATTTAAAAGTCAAAAAATGGATGTAGCATTGCATATTGTCCCTTTAACAGCAAACATCAGTTCAACAACTGCAGAGTTTGTACCTCTGTTTTTAAGAAAGTACTTACTAGTGTTAATCGAGGCAGGGTTTTTCAAACACATTTTACGGTTGAGTTCATCATTAGAACTATTGGATGCCTTAAGATGACTTTGGGAAACCGGGCCCAGATATCCAGTTTCCTCCTCTTCTTCCTCCTCCTTTTTCGATGTGACAGCCATCTCCCCCTCCTCCTCTTTTACTCCAAAAACTGCATCTTCCTCTTTCTCTTCCTCCTCTACTTTTACTGTAACATCCTCCTCCTCTTTCACTCTGAACGAGTCTTCCTCTTCTTTAACTGGGACGTCTTTCTCTTCTTCTTTCACTGTAACAGCCTCAACCTCTACTTGTTTTTGTATTGTAACAGCCTCCTCTTCCTCCTCCTCTTTCACGACAATGTTCAGCCCCAGACCTTCTTTCTCCGTCCAGCAGACCGCCTCTTCTTCAGCATGAGGAGAGTAGCTCAGTGAACTCATGGTCGCGGATGTTAGCTTGGTAGGCTAATGCTAACTTAACCAGCCAGCTAGATGACTAATAACAACACCGTAAATATGAAATTAAATCGGATAACTAACTAGACGACAGTAAAGAGTTTAAAATAGACTGGCTCTACGAACCAGTCTAAAGATCTTTATTGTTTCGTCTCTGTTGTCTATCAAGCTACCGAGGTGTCTGACTAACTGTTGCTGCTGTTGAAAGAAGAGTTCCGTCCACTACATTATACGTCACACCAGCAGCATCGCCTTAAAGTCGCAGACCGCCATCTGCTGACTGGAGTGGGCAAGATATCACAGTACAAAATTGTTATGACTATAACTTTTGTTGTCACCTTCAATTCTTGCACATTTTCTCATGAAAAGTACATTTTAACACTCTGTCTGTCTGCTCAGGCAAATTTGCCAAACTCCAAAACTTGGAACCAATCAGAAGTCCAGTACAGACCCCTTGTGATCGAGGCAACCAATGACCTGCTTTTATCTACGATGTAACTATGAAACACAAATGGACATTTACAGTAGCGTTTCAGCAGGATGTTGTATCTATCTATACCTTATGTAGATTATAACTTCACAGTAGAAAGGAAAGATTTGTTTCTCTTTTGGTCCATTCAACAACAGAGCGATACGATCCTTGTTTCAGCAGGATGTTGTATCCATCCATACCTTATGTCATTCCTTATTGGAATGGATTTATTGATAATATCTGTTGGAAAAAGTTTGGATGTTGCCACACAAATTAAGGAAGTTTCCTTTAAAATTATTCATAAATATTATCCTGCCAACCACTATACGAAGAAGTTTAAGGAAAACATCAACTCAAATTGCTCCTTTTGTAATGGCCACCCAGAAACAGTTTTGCATCTTTTTTGGCATTGTATGCATGTAAGATGTATGTATTGTATGTAACTCCATTGTGTCCTCCTCCCAGAGCGCTAAGAACCTTGGCGTGATCCTGGACAACACCCTGTCGTTCTCAACTAACATCAAGGCGGTGGCCCGTTCCTGTAGGTTCATGCTCTACAACATCCGCAGAGTACGACCCTGCCTCACACAGGAAGCGGCGCAGGTCCTAATCCAGGCACTTGTCATCTCCCGTCTGGATTACTGCAACTCGCTGTTGGCTGGGCTCCCTGCCTGTGCCATTAAACCCCTACAACTCATCCAGAACGCCGCAGCCCGTCTGGTGTTCAACCTTCCCAAGTTCTCTCACGTCACCCCGCTCCTCCGCTCTCTCCACTGGCTTCCAGTTGAAGCTCGCATCCGCTACAAGACCATGGTGCTTGCCTACGGAGCTGTGAGGGGAACGGCACCTCAGTACCTCCAGGCTCTGATCAGGCCCTACACCCAAACAAGGGCACTGCGTTCATCCACCTCTGGCCTGCTCGCCTCCCTACCACTGAGGAAGTACAGTTCCCGCTCAGCCCAGTCAAAACTGTTCGCTGTCTGGCCCCCAATGGTGGAACAAACTCCCTCACGACGCCAGGACAGCGGAGTCAATCACCACCTTCCGGAGACACCTGAAACCCCACCTCTTTAAGGAATACCTAGGATAGGATAAAGTAATCCTTCTCACCCCCACTTAAAAGATTTAGATGCACTATTGTAAAGTGGCTGTTCCACTGGATGTCATAAGGTGAATGCACCAATTTGTAAGTCGCTCTGGATAAGAGCGTCTGCTAAATGACTTAAATGTAAATTTACAAACAGAAAACCACATTTTCGTATCCTACAAAAATAAATTGAACTGTATTTTAAGACGGTTAAATGCTCTACTAACAAAAAAGCTGTTAGAATTGTAAGTATATGCATGTCCCTTAAGGTCCTTGTGTAATTGTAATGTGATATTGTACCCCCTAGCCCCGCCCCCAGCCCCGCCCCCAGCCCCGCCCCTAGCTCGATTGTCTATTGTCTGTAATCTATGTATGCCTGTGTTCCCTCATGTGCTTTATATATTGTTTTGTTATTAATAAAAATAAAACATAAATACATTTTTTTTAAATACATTTACAGTAGCTGGCTAGGCTATTCAAACTGTAACATTGACTAGCTTTACAATACATTGGATAAATGGTCCATGGAGTTACCTCTTGTTAGTGTTTAAATACTGGAGAGTCGAGACCAAATCACGGGCGCTGGACAGAGTGGATTTCAGTTGTAACAAAAGGCAGTTTTAATGGTCAAAAGATATCTTGTCCTGCAGTTTTACGTGCACGGATCTAGTTCATATAACGCGGTAAGGAGTCAGGTGAAAAAGAGAACTTATACAAAGGTTACATTCATTTTTATACGTAGAATAAGGTAGGTAGAGTCTTGTCGTGACGCCTTCTGAATGGTCCCGTAGGGTTGGAGGCGGACCCGCTCTAGCCAGAGTAGAAGCCCCCATTGGTGCACAGCAGTCTTCTGTTCTGGGCACCCGACCAGTAGAAGAGGGGAAGAGTGTTTATTCTAGGAGATGTTTTGTGTCAGGGGTTCGTGAGGTAGAGGGGCAGTTTACTATGGCTGGGTGTATGTGTTCATGCGATGGAATGTCTTTGTTTCCTGGGGTCGGGAGACAACAAAGCTGAGGGGATAGTGTTAGGGGGGTAGTTTTATTGCTGGTTGTGTGAGCTAGTTCCTATTTTAACAGGGGTAGGTAGATGACTTGAGTCAGGCGGTTTGGCTTGACGCTGTATAATATATGAACTATGTATATGACTGTTTACATATATTTATATAACACTCTTCATACTATCAAGATAATTCTTATTGCAGCTGAATATTTTCAGTGCACTCTATAAAAAAAATATGTATCTTATTTCAGTATTTGGAGGCTAGATATATCTGTTTCTCTTCATCAGACAGGTGGCGATGTGCGACTTTAAGGCGATGCCGCTGGTGTGACGTATAATCTAGTGGACGGCAGCAACAGTCAGTCAGACACCTCCGTAGCTTGCTAGACAAAATAGACGAACCAGTAAAGCTCTTTAGACGTTTTGTTGTATATTAGCCACTGTGTTTTAAACCCCCTTCTGTCGTCTAGTTAGTTATCCGATTTCATTTCATATTTTTACATCATTGTTACATCATATTTTTACATCATCACATCATTGTTACATCATAAACGTTTATAAGTGGCGGAATGAATGACGCTTCATTGTTTCAACTGCAGATTGGTTGATTTGATTGTGGCTTTTTTAAAGGGACAACCTCGGATTTAAACAGCAACAAAATGGCTGCCCAGAGACTTGGTAAACAGCTGAGAGATGGGGGCTGGAGAAATGTTACCACTCTTAAATTCATAGAGAAAGCTATTGTTAGCAACCTTAACCCAACACCTAGCAACCTCATCAAGAAGTTCAGACATCTTGGCAAAACAGTTATAAGGTGTTGGCTTGACAGTCGCTGGACCCAGGTTTGAGTCCCGCTCAGGGCCTCGCTCTGAATTCACTACACTATGAATACAAGGACTGGCCGTCCATAAGGTCAAAATGATAGTTTTAACCAGATTGAGGCTATACAGTGTTAATTTACCAATAGTGGTGTTATACGAGCTTATGTTTTGGTTTCTGATGGGGGAAATACAGTTGAATCATTTGAGTCATTTCTAAGTTCTATTCTTCAAGAATCAATGGCTATTATGACGTCATAATGATATGATGTCTGACCCCATTTAGTCGATTGTTGTTTTTTACATTCTATGACCCCCAACGTCTAATACTCTTCCCTTGTAGACGTCACCTCCCTTTACATTCTATGACCCCCAACGTCTAATACTCTTCCCCTGTAGACGTCACCTCCCTTTACATTCTATGACCCCCAACGTCTAATACTCTTCCCCTGTAGACGTCACCTCCCTTTACATTCTATGACCCCCAACGTCTAATACTCTTCCCCTGTGACGTACCTCCCTTTACATTCTATGACCCCAACGTCTAATACTCTTCCCCTGTAGACGTCACCTCCCTTTACATTCTATGACCCCCAACGTCTAATACTCTTCCCCTGTAGATGTCACCTCCCTTTACATTCTATGACCCCCAACGTCTAATACTCTTCCCTGTAGAGACCCCCAACGTCTAATACTCTTCCCTTGTAGACACCTCCCTTTACATTCTATGACCCCAACGTCTAATACTCTTCCCCTGTAGACGTCACCTCCCTTTACATTCTATGACCCCAACGTCTAATACTCTTCCCTGTAGACGTCACCTCCCTTTACATTCTATGACCCCCAACGTCTAATACTCTTCCCCTGTAGACGTCACCTCCCTTTACATTCTATGACCCCCAACGTCTAATACTCTTCCCCTGTAGACGTCACCTCCCTTTACATTCTATGACCCCCAACGTCTAATACTCTTCCCCTGTAGACGTCACCTCCCTTTACATTCTATGACCCCCAACGTCTAATACTCTTCCCTTGTAGACGTCACCTCCCTTTACATTCTATGACCCCCAACGTCTAATACTCTTCCCCTGTAGACGTCACCTCCCTTTACATTCTATGACCCCCAACGTCTAATACTCTTCCCTTGTAGACGTCACCTCCCTTTACATTCTATGACCCCCAACGTCTAATACTCTTCCCCTGTAGACGTCACCTCCCTTTACATTCTATGACCCCCAACGTCTAATACTCTTCCCTTGTAGACGTCACCTCCCTTTACATTCTATGACCCCCAACGTCTAATACTCTTCCCTTGTAGACGTCACCTCCCTTTACATTCTATGACCCCCAACGTCTAATACTCTTCCCTTGTAGACGTCACCTCCCTTTACATTCTATGACCCCCAACGTCTAATACTCTTCCCTTGTAGACGTCACCTCCCTTTACATTCTATGACCCCCAACGTCTAATACTCTTCCCTGTAGACGGACCTCCCTTTACATTCTATGACCCCCAACGTCTAATACTCTTCCCCTGTAGACGTCACCTCCCTTTACATTCTATGACCCCCAACGTCTAATACTTTCCCTTGTAGACGTCACCTCCCTTTACATTCTATGACCCCCAACGTCTAATACTCTTCCCTTGTAGACGCTCCCTTTACATTCTATGACCCCCAACGGGAGACTAATACTCTTCCCCTGTAGACGCCACCTCCCTTTACATTCTATGACCCCCAACGCTAATACTCTTCCCCTGTAGACGCACCTCCCTTTACATTCTATGACCCCCAACGTCTAATACTCTTCCCTTGTAGACGCACCTCCCTTTACATTCTATGACCCCCAACGTCTTACTTCCCTTGTGACGCCACCTCCCTTACATTCTATGACCCCAACGTCTAATACTCTTCCCTTGTAGACGTCACCTCCCTTTACATTCTATGACCTCCAACGTCTAATACTCTTCCCTTGTAGACGCCACCTCCCTTTACATTCTATGACCCCCAACGTCTAATACTCTTCCCCTGTAGACGTCACCTCCCTTTACATTCTATGACCCCCAACGTCTAATACTCTTCCCTTGTAGACGTCACCTCCCTTTACATTCTATGACCCCAACGTCTAATACTCTTCCCTTGTAGACGATCACCTCCCTTTACATTCTATGACCCCCAACGTCTAATACTCTTCCCTTGTAGACGCCACCTCCCTTTACATTCTATGACCCCAACGTCTAATACTCTTCCCCTGTAGACGTCACCTCCCTTTACATTCTATGACCCCCAACGTCTAATACTCTTCCCCTGTAGACGTCACCTCCCTTTACATTCTATGACCCCCAACGGTAGACGACCTCCCTTTACATTCTATGACCCCCAACGTCTAATACCTTCCCTGTAGACGTCACCTCCCTTTACATTCTATGACCCCCAACGTCTAATACTCTTCCCTTGTAGACGCCACTCCCTTTACATTCTATGACCCCCAACGTCTAATACTCTTCCCTGTAGACGCACCTCCCTTTACATTCTATGACCCCCAACGTCTAATACTCTTCCCCTGTAGACGTCCACCTCCCTTTACATTCTATGACCCCCAACGTCTAATACTCTTCCCTTGTAGACGCCATCTCCCTTACATTCTATGACCCCCAACGTCTAATACTCTTCCCTTAGACGCCACCTCCCTTTACATTCTATGACCCCCAACGTCTAATACTCTTCCCCTTGTAGACGTCATCCCTTTACATTCTATGACCCCCAACGCAATACTCTTCCCCTGTAGACGCCACCTCCCTTTACATTCTATGACCCCCAACGTCTAATACTCTTCCCTGTAGACGCCACCTCCCTTTACATTCTATGACCCCCAACGGTTAATACTCTTCCCTTGTAGACGCCACCTCCCTTTACATTCTATGACCCCCAACGTCTAATACTCTTCCCTTGTAGACGTCACCTCCCTTTACATTCTATGACCCCCAACGTGACTAATACTCTTCCCCTGTAGACGTTTCCTCCCTTTACATTCTATGACCCCCAACGGAGAATACTCTTCCCTTGTAGACGCCACCTCCTTTACATTCTATGACCCCCAACGTCTAATACTCCCCTTGTAGACGTCACCTTCATTCTATGACCCCCAACGCCTAATACTCTTCCCCTTGTAGACGTCACCTCCCTTTACATTCTATGACCCCCAACGTCTAATACTCTTCCCTGTAGACGTCCCTCCCTTTACATTCTATGACCCCCAACGTCTAATACTCTTCCCTGTAGATGTCACCTCCCTTTACATTCTATGACCCCCAACGCCTAATACTCTTCCCCTGTAGACGCCACCTCCCTTTACATTCTATGACCCCCAACGTCTAATACTCTTCCCTTGTAGACGCACCTCCCTTTACATTCTATGACCCCCAACGCCTAATACTCTTCCCTGTAGACGTCACCTCCCTTTACATTCTATGACCCCCAACGTCTAATACTCTTCCCTTGTAGACGTCACCTCCCTTTACATTCTATGACCCCCCTGCGCCTAATACTCTTCCCTGTAGACGTCCACCCCTCCCTTTACATTCTATGACCCCCTGCGCCTAATACTCTTCCCTTGTAGACGTCACCTCCCTTTACATTCTATGACCCCCAACGTCTAATACTCTTCCCTTGTAGACGTCACCTCCCTTTACATTCTATGACCCCCAACGTCTTTCCCCGGTGGAATGTCATTGGTCCTCTCTTTGTTTTGCGAACCATCTTCTGGACCCTGGTCTCTGTTCCTAGGCAATTTCCTCTTATCTGATTGGGTCATGGTTTCTAAATTAGCATACACACCGTTTTCATGGCCTGAACTCCCATTAATAGTCACAGTAATCATTCACTGAACAGGATAACAAAACAAACTACAGTTTAACTTGACACACGGAAACATTTAACAGATTAACATCAGTTACATAATATAAAATAACATCTCCTATTTCCTTTTGTAGAAGAATGTTATGCGTTACCGCTAAATGTGTGTGACATCGTCCTCATCGATTCTTCCATGTCTCTTTATCTTCAGGGGGAGACGAAGGGCCCTGATAGACTGCCGGGCTACCAGCATGTCTGTCGGCTTGCCAGGGCCTTGGTGGGGGTGAGGAACCGTCAGGGGCTGTCGGACCGCAGGGTAGACGGTCTGGTGGCGCTGTGGCTGGCGCTGCCAGACTTAGACAAGCAGCGCTTGATCTACCCTGCCCGGCACCAGGAGAGGATCGTTCAGGGGCTGTCGGACCGCAGGGTAGACGGTCTGGTGGCGCCATCTACCCTGCCAGGGCACCAGGAGAGGATCGTTCAGGGGCTGTCGGACCGCAGGGTAGACGGTCTGGTGGCACCATCTACCCTGCCCGGCACCAGGAGAGGATCGTTCAGGGGCTGTCGGACCGCAGGGTAGACGGTCTGGGGCGCTGTGGCTGGCGCTGCCAGACCAGGAGAGGATCGTTCAGGGGCGGTTCAAGGCAACGAAGGTGAAGTCGTCCATCGTGGAAAAGACGGTATGTTGTTCATGTCCTCACTATTATATTGCCTCTACATTAAATGCATCTGAATTTCAGGCGATGGCGATATCATTATTTTTTTAACGTTCTCTAATTATTTATCTCCTTTGTTTCAGTTCCCTTCTCGGACTCAACTCGGGCCCTGCAAATTGGCAGAGGGCACCAGCCGTTTGGTGGAGGCCATTTTGCAGTCAGCTCTGTCAAATCCATCCCAGCGCCACGCAGTCTGCCGGCGTCAAGAAGAGCAGGTGGGCGCTCATTCTGGCGGACTACGTGGCCATCAGGGAGGCAGTGCTGAACAGCCTGAGGTTGATGGCCCAGAGACCAACCTTCAGCTCTTTGAGCTGAATCACAGGACCATCAGTCAGTGGTAAGACGTTATGGAAGACTTGTTACACAAAAGCCTTGTGACTAAATGACAATCTGAGTGACAGCTTTGTGTTTGGTTTCTCTCCCTGTTTCAGGTACTCCCGGCGTCAGAGGGAGAGGATGGTGCTGCACCAGGGATTGGGGCTCGCTCCTGCACCCAGCGTCACCGCCCAGCCCCTCCCTGCAGCCCAGCCCCTCCCTGCAGCCAAGCCCCGCCCCTCCCTGCAGCCCAGCCCCTCCCTCCACTACCAGCGGGAGGGAATCCAGGCACTCTTCCCTTTCCCTACGCCTCCCATGCCAGACCACCCAGCAAGGAGGGCCTGCCCACGCACCCATTCTGCCAGTCCACCTGGAGCAACAATCCCCCGCACTTCCCGGCCCCTCCCAAACCCTGCAAGCCCAAGGACCACAGACGGGCCATTCTGCCAGCCCACCTGGAGCAACAATCCCCCTGCAGCCCGGCCCCTCCCAAACCCTGCAAGCCCAAGGACCACAGACGGGCTCCCTGCAGCCCCTCCTGCAAGGAGAAGTGAAGGAGCCCAGCCCCTCCGGTGCCAAGGGAGCCAAGCCCCTCCCTGCAGGAAGCCCCTCCCTGCAGGAAGAAGGATGCTAAGGGGAGAAGTGAAGGGACAAAGGGGAAGTGAAGGACGCTAAGGGGAGAAGTGAAGGACGCTCCCTGAAGGGAAAGAGGGGAGAAGTGAAGGACGCTCCCTCCACTAAGGGGAGAGAGTGAAGGACGGGGACTCTTGAAGGACCTAAGGGGAGAAGTGAAGGACGCTAAGGGGAGAAGTCCCACGCTAAGGGGAGAAGTGAAGGACAAAGGGGAGGTGAAGGACGCTAAGGGGACGCACCCATGAAGGACACTAGTCCACCTGGAGGGTTCTGGACCCTAAACCCTGCAAGAAGTGAAGGACCCAAGGGGACCACAGACGGGCTCAGGGGAGAGGTGAAGGACGCTCCTCCGGGGGAGAGGTGCCAAGGACAAGGGGAGAGGTGAAGGACTGGGACACTAAGGGGAGAGGATGGGACGGGGAGAGGTGAAGGACGCTAAGGGGAGAGGTGACCGTAAGGGGACACTAAGGGAGAAGTGAAGGACGCTAAGGGGAGAAGTGAAGGACACTAAGGGGAGGTGATGGACGCTAAGGGGAGAAGTGAGGGGAGAAGATGACGCTAAGGGGAGAAGTGAAGGACGCTAAGGGGAGGTGAAGAAGGACACTAAGGGGAGAGGTGAAGGACGCTAAGGGGAGAAGTGAAGGACGCTAAGGGGAGAAGTGAAGGACGCTAAGGGGAGAAGTGAAGGACGCTAAGGGGAGAAGTGAAGGACGCTAAGGGGAGAAGTGAAGGACGCTAAGGGGAGAAGTGAAGGACGCTAAGGGGAGAAGTGAAGGACGCTAAGGGGAGAAGTGAAGGACGCTAAGGGGAGAGGTGAAGGACGCTAAGGGGAGAAGTGAAGGACGCTAAGGGGAGAAGTGAAGGACGCTAAGGGGAGAAGTGAAGGACGCTAAGGGGAGAGGTGAAGGACGCTAAGGGGAGAAGTGAAGGACGCTAAGGGGAGAAGTGAAGGACGCTAAGGGGAGAGGTGAAGGACACTAAGGGGAGAAGTGAAGGACGCTGAAGGACGGAAGGGGAGAGTGAAGGACGCTAAGGGGAGAAGGACACTAAGGACGCTAAGGGGAGAGGTGAAGGACGCTAAGGGGAGAGGTGAAGGACGCTAAGGGGAGAGGTGAAGGACGCTAAGGGGAGAAGTGAAGGACGCTAAGGGGAGAAGTGAAGGACGCTAAGGGGAGAGGTGAAGGACGCTAAGGGGAGAGGTGAAGGACGCTAAGGGGAGAGGTGAAGGACGCTAAGGGGAGAGGTGAAGGACACTAAGGGGAGAGGTGAAGGACGCTAAGGGGAGAGGTGAAGGACACTAAGGGGAGAGGTGAAGGACACTAAGGGGAGAGGTGAAGGGACACTAAGGGGGAGAGGGGAGAGGTGAAGGACGCTAAGGGGAGAGGTGAAGGACTAAGGGGAGAGGTGAAGGACACTAAGGGGAGAGGTGAAGGACACTAAGGGGAGAAGGTGAAGGGGACGCTAAGGGGAGAGGTGAAGGACGCTAAGGGGAGGGGAGAGTGAAGGACGCTAAGGGGAGAGGTGAAGGACGCTAAGGGGAGAGGTGAAGGACACTAAGGGGAGAGGTGAAGGACACTAAGGGGAGAGGTGAAGGACGCTAAGGGGAGAGGTGAAGGACGCTAAGGGGAGAGGGGAGAAGGGACGCTAAGGGGAGAGAAGTGAAGGACGCTAAGGGGAGAGGTGAAGGACGCTAAGGGGAGAGGTGAAGGACGCTAAGGGGAGAAGTGAAGGACGCTAAGGGGAGAGGTGAAGGACACTAAGGGGAGAGGTGAAGGACACTAAGGGGAGAGGTGAAGGACGCTAAGGGGAGAGGTGAAGGACACTAAGGGGAGAGGTGAAGGACGCTAAGGGGAGAGGTGAAGGACGCTAAGGGGAGAGGTGAAGGACACTAAGGGGAGAGGTGAAGGACACTAAGGGGAGAGGTGAAGGACACTAAGGGGAGAGGTGAAGGACACTAAGGGGAGAGGTGAAGGACGCTAAGGGGAGAAGTGAAGGACACTAAGGGGAGAAGGTGAAGGACACTAAGGGGAGAGGTGAAGGACGCTAAGGGGAGAGGTGAAGGACACTAAGGGGAGAGGTGAAGGACGCTAAGGGGAGAGGTGAAGGACGCTAAGGGGAGAGGTGAAGGACACTAAGGGGAGAGGTGAAGGACACTAAGGGGAGAAGTGAAGGACGCTAAGGGGAGAGGTGAAGGACGCTAAGGGGAGAGGTGAAGGACGCTAAGGGGAGACACTAAGGGGAGAGTGAAGGACGCTAAGGGGAGAGGTGAAGGACGCTAAGGGGAGAAGGACACTGAGAGGTGAAGGACACTAAGGGGAGAAGGTGAAGGACACTAAGGGGAGAGGTGAAGGACGCTAAGGGGAGAGGTGAAGGACAAGGACTAAGGGGAGAAGGGGAGAGGTGAAGGACGCTAAGGGGAGAGGTGAAGGACGCTAAGGGGAGAGGTGAAGGACGCTAAGGGGAGAGGTGAAGGACACTAAGGGGAGAGGTGAAGGACGCTAAGGGGAGAGGTGAAGGACGCTAAGGGGAGAGGTGAAGGACACTAAGGGGAGAGGTGAAGGACGCTAAGGGGAGAGGTGAAGGACACTAAGGGGAGAGGTGAAGGACACTAAGGGGAGAGGTGAAGGACGCTAAGGGGAGAGGTGAAGGACGCTAAGGGGAGAGGTGAAGGACGCTAAGGGGAGAGGTGAAGGACGCTAAGGGGAGAGGTGAAGGACACTAAGGGGAGAGGTGAAGGACGCTAAGGGGAGAGGTGAAGGACGCTAAGGGGAGAGGTGAAGGACGCTAAGGGGAGAGGTGAAGGACGCTAAGGGGAGAGGTGAAGGACGCTAAGGGGAGAGGTGAAGGACGCTAAGGGGAGAGGTGAAGGACGCTAAGGGGAGAGGTGAAGGACACTAAGGGGAGAGGTGAAGGACGCTAAGGAAGGAGAAGGGAGAGAGAAGTGAAGGACGCTAAGGGGAGAAGGACGCTAAGTGAAGGACACTAAGGGGAGAGAGAGTGGGGAGAGGACGCTAAGGGGAGGTGAAGGACGCTAAGGGGAGAGGTGAAGGACGCTAAGGGGAGAAGGACGCTAAGAAGGACGCTAAGGGAGAAGGACGCTAAGTGAAGGACGCTAAGGGGAGAGGTGAAGGACGCTAAGGGGAGAAGTGAAGGACGCTAAGGGGAGAAGTGAAGGACGCTAAGGGGAGAAGTGAAGGACGCTAAGGGGAGAGGTGAAGGACACTAAGGGGAGAGGTGAAGGACACTAAGGGGAGAGGTGAAGGACGCTAAGGGGAGAGGTGAAGGACACTAAGGGGAGAGGTGAAGGACACTAAGGGGAGAGGTGAAGGACACTAAGGGGAGAGGTGAAGGACACTAAGGGGAGAGGTGAAGGACACTAAGGGGAGAGGTGAAGGACACTAAGGGGAGAGGTGAAGGACACTAAGGGGAGAGGTGAAGGACACTAAGGGGAGAGGTGAAGGACACTAAGGGGAGAGGTGAAGGACACTAAGGGGAGAGGTGAAGGACACTAAGGGGAGAAGTGAAGGACACTAAGGGGAGAGGTGAAGGACACTAAGGGGAGAGGTGAAGGACACTAAGGGGAGAGGTGAAGGACACTAAGGGGAGAGGTGAAGGACACTAAGGGGAGAGGTGAAGGACACTAAGGGGAGAGGTGAAGGACACTAAGGGGAGAGGTGAAGGACACTAAGGGGAGAGAGTGAAGGACACTAAGGGGAGAAGTGAAGGACACTTGGGGAGAGGTGAAGGACACTAAGGGGAGAGGTGAAGGACTATAAGGGGAGATGAAGGACCTAAGGGGAGAGGTGAAGGACACTAAGGGGTCTGAGGTGAAGGACACTAAGGGGAGAGGTCCGTTCCCAAGGGGAGGTGAAGGACGCTAAGGGGAGAGGTGAAGGACGCTAAGGGGAGAGGTGAAGGACACTAAGGGGAGAGGTGAAGGACACTAAGGGGAGAGGTGAAGGACGCTAAGGGAGAGGTGAAGGACGCTAAGGGGAGAGGTGAAGGACACTAAGGGGAGAGGTGAAGGACACTAAGGGGAGAGGTGAAGGACACTAAGGGGAGGGTGAAGGACACTAGGAGGGGAGAGAGGTGAAGGACACTAAGGGGAGAGGTGAAGGACACTAAGGGGAGAGGTGAAGGACACTAAGGGGAGGGGAGAAGGACACTAAGGGGAGAGGTGAAGGACACTGGGGAAGGACGCTAAGGGGAGAGGTGAAGGACACTAAGGGGAGAGGTGAAGGACACTGGGGAGAGGTGAAGGACGCTAAGGGGAGAGGTGAAGGACAAGGGGAGAAGTGAAGGACACTAAGGGGAGGTGAAGGACACTAAGGGGAGAGGTGAAGGACACTAAGGGGAGAGGTGAAGGACACTAAGGGGAGAGGTGAAGGACACTAAGGGGAGAGGTGAAGGACACTAAGGGGAGAGGTGAAGGACACTAAGGGGAGAGGTGAAGGACACTAAGGGGAGAGGTGAAGGACACTAAGGGGAGAGGTGAAGGACACTGCAGGGGAGAAGTGGGGTTTTAGGACACTAAGGGGAGAGGTGAAGGACGCTAAGGGGAGAAGTGAAGGACACTTGGGGAGAGGTGAAGGACTACTAAGGGGAGAGGTGAAGGACACTAAGGGGAGAGGTGAAGGACACTAAGGGGAGAGGTGAAGGACACTAAGGGGAGAGGTGAAGGACACTAAGGGGAGAGGTGAAGGACACTAAGGGGAGAGGTGAAGGACACTGAGCCACTGGCTGTGATGGTCGGATGTTTGTATTGTAAATAGTTCCCTGTTCCCCTGGACCGAGACCTTGAACGCGGTGTAGAGGCTTGTGTGTGTTGAGGACCCTCAGAGCTATAATGTCTGTAGTTTATAAGACCTACTGGTAGGGTAACCCATGGCAGGTCTGAGGCGAGACACCAGACTAACGTCGGTCCGTTCCCAAGCAACATGCACATTTTATGAGTACTCTGTCGTAACCGGCCGCGACCGGGTGGTCCGTGGGGCGACGCACAATTGGCCTAGCGTCGTCTGGGTTAGGGAGGGTTTGGCCGGTAGGATTGTCTCATCGCGCACCAGCGACTCCTGTGGCGGGCCGGGCCAGTGCTCTTGTCACCAAGGTTGCCAGGTGCACTGGCTTCCAGGTTGGATGCGCGCTGTGTTAAGAAGCAGTGCGGATTGGTTGGGTTGTGTATCGGAGGACGGCATGGCTTTCAACCTTCGTCTCTCCCGAGCCCGTACGGGAGTTGTAGCGATGAGACAAGATAGCAGACAAGGCACAGCCAGAAGAGGACTGGCCACCCCACATAGCCTGGTTCCTCTCTCGGTTTCTTCCTAGGTTTTGGCCTTTCTAGGGAGTTTTTCCTAGCCACCGTGCTTCTACACCTGCATTGCTTGCTGTTTGGGGTTTTAGGCTGGGTTTCTGTACAGCACTTTGAGATATCAGCTGATGTACGAAGGGCTATATAAATCAATTTGATTTGATTTGATTTGAGTAGCTACTAAACAATTGGATACCACGAAAAAGGAGTGAAATTTAAAAAATAAAATGAATAATAATAATAATAATAATAATAATAATAATAATAATAATAATAATAATAATAATAATACATGAATAACTTACTGTTTTTATTTTTGTTATTTTATATATATATATATTTTTTGAACATGTCCACGGGTCAGTGGCCCAGAGGCACTTTCTTCAAACTGCTCTTGATGGTGTAACGCCAATCAATCAATGCTCCAGGCGCCCTATCACCATGTTATACATCCAGCTGACGGTGAGAAGAACCTGGTCCTCTTGTCACCCAGCAAAACACCCGGCACCCTATCACCATTTATACATCCACCTGACTTCCTGGTGGACTGAGAAGAAATAGGCCTGTGTCACCCAGCAAAACCCCGCCCCCATTTTCCCCCTCTTCCTTGGACTGAGAAGAACACGGTCACTCCAATACATTCCCAGCAAAACCCCGCCCCCATGGTTCCCCTCTTCTTTGAAGAGAGGCTGAAGAATTAAATGTCCTCTTGGATCACCCAGCAAAACCCCGCCCCCATTTCCCCTCTTCCTTGAACAGAGAAGAACCGGTCCTCTTGTCACCCAGCAAAACCCCGCCCCCATTTTCCCCTCTTCCTTGGACAGAGACCGGTCCTCTTGTCACCTGGCAAAACCCCGCCCCCATTTCCCCCTCTTCCTTGGACTGAGAAGAACCGGTCCTCCTCTCACCCAGCAAAACCCCGCCCCCATTTTCCCCCTCTTCCTTGGAACTGAGAAGAACCGGTCCTCCTCTCACCCAGCAAAATCCCGCCCCCATTTTCCCCTCTTCCTTGAACAGAGAAGCACCGGTCCTCTTGTCACCCGGCAAAACCCCGCCCCCATTTCCCCTCTTCCTTGAACAGAGAAGAACCGGTCCTCTTGTCACCCAGCAAAACCCCGCCCCCATTTCCCCTCTTCCTTGGACAGAGAAGAACCGGTCCTCTTGTCACCCGGCAAAACCCCGCCCCCATTTCCCCTCTTCCTTGGACTGAGAAGAACCGGTCCTCCTCTCACCCAGCAAAACCCCGCCCCCATTTCCCCTCTTCCTTGAACAGAGAAGAACCGGTCCTCTTGTCACCCAGCAAAACCCCGCCCCCATTATCCGGGCAATTTCTTTGTGTGATCCTTTCACGTATTCCTCTCTATTCCAATTGTTCCATTACTCCTCTCCTCCAATCAGATGCTTCAGCTTGTTCCAATTCAGTGAAAGAGAGCAATAAAAACGCCAATGAAGAGCCTAGCTTGTTTCAATTGGTTGTAAGCCAATCATGTACCTCTGAAATTTTCGTAACGTCACTTCATCACAAAATATTTTTGGGGAGGGGGGGGGCCATTGATAATACCCGGTAAGTGTATGAGGGGTAATGTGCTTGCTTAATTTGCAAAGAATGTAACGTCGACGAGTAAATGTGATGAAATATGACAATAACAAAACGACAACAAAAAAAAAGCCCTTGCACGAAAAACCCCACCAACCGAAACCGACACACTATAAACATGCTCTGCAGCTGCATTCACAACTATTTCCTGAAGCAAAGGCTTCGCAGGGAATGCTGGGTAGCCTAAGTAATAAAAAAAATACTGTAACGTTGTGATTAAAAAAAAAATCTTGAATCGTATGGGAAAATGTATAATTTGTTTTAATGTTAGGGAAGTAGAACATCTGTGAAAAGCAGTTTATTTGTGACATTTAAACTGTATGTGTAGATGTAGAACTGACCTAGACAGGACATATATCATATCCCTTATCACCTCTGATTCAATATTCTACCCTATTACCGACCTAGACAGGACATATATCATATCACCTCTGATTCAATATTCTACCCTATCACCGACCTAGACAGGACATATATCATATCCCTTATCACCTCTGATTCAATATTCTACCCTATCACCGACCTAGACAGGACATATATCATATCCCTTATCACCTCTGATTCAATATTCTACCCTATTACCGACCTAGACAGGACATATATCATATCACCTCTGATTCAATATTCTACCCTATCACCGACCTAGACAGGACATATATCATATCCCATATCACCTCTGATTCAATTTTCTACCCTATCACCGACCTAGACAGGACATATATCATATCCCATATCACCTCTGATTCAGATGCTAGAACAGTAAGACAGAAAAGGTTCATTAAAAAATACAATATTCTCCCTACCAGGCTTCTGTGTGAATATTCTAGTGGTGGTTTCTGAGGGTCTGAAGGTCAGTTTGAACCCTGTTTGACCCCAGCCATGACCAGAACCATCATTAGAGTTAGCAGTGTGGTTAATGTTAGGCATTAGGGTTAGCAGTGTGGTTAATGTTAGGGTTATTTAAGGTTAGGGTTAGGCATTAGGGTTAACAGTGTGGTTAATGTTAGGGTTATTTATGGTTAGGGTTAGGCATTAGGGTGACCAGTGTGGTTATAGAGGTTATAGATTTTATGACTGTGAACCTCTTGAGGAGAAAGTAATCAGATTACATTACAGAGTTTGGTGTCTAAAAGTGATGACACTGTTAGACAGGTAACTAGTAACTAACAGATTACATTTAGATAGTAATCCGATTACATTAGTGAGTTTGGGGAATCCAACAGTTGTGTTACTGATGCCACTTTTAGACAGGTAACTAGTAACTAACAGATTACATTTAGAAAGTAATCAGATTACATTAGTGAGTTTGGGGAATCCAAGTTATGTTACTGATGACAGGTAACTAGTAACTAACAGATTACTGATGACACTTTTAGACAGGTAACTAGTAACTAACAGATTACATTTAGAAAGTAACCTACCCAACCCTGGATACAGTATAAAGGTCTCTCCATGGGTGGGAGATGATCAACACTCTCTTTATATTACTGACTGAAACAGCAGAGGGAACACCCCCTCGGCATATCCACATCGATGGAACAGTAGTGGAGAGGGTAGCTAGTTTTAAGTTCCTCGGCATACACATCACAGACAAACTGAATTGGTCCACTCACACTGACAGCGTCGTGAAGAAGGCGCAGCAGCGCCTATTCAACCTCAGGAGGCTGAAGAAATTCGGCTTGTCACCAAAAGCACTCACAAACTTCTACAGATGCACAATCGAGAGCATCCTGGCGGGCTGTATCACCGCCTGGTACGGCAACTGCTCCGCCCTCAACCGTAAGGCTCTCCAGAGGGTAGTGAGGACTGCACAACGCATCACCGGGGCAAACTACCTGCCCTCCAGGACACCTACACCACCCGTTGTTACAGGAAGGCCATAAAGATCATCAAGGACATCAACCACCCGAACCACTGCCTGTTCACCCCGCTATCATCCAGAAGGCGAGGTCAGTACAGGTGCATCAAAGCTGGGACCGAGAGACTGAAAAACAGCTTCTATCTCAAGGCCATCAGACTGTTAAACAGCCACCACTAACATTGAGTGGCTGCTGCCAACACACTGTCATTGACACTGACCCAACTGCAGCCACTTTAATAATGGGAATTGATGGGAAATGATGTAAATATATCACTAGCCACTTTAAACAATGCTACCTTATATAATGTTACTTACCCTACATTATTCATCTCATATGCATACGTATATACTGTACTCTACATCATCGACTGCATCCTTATGTAATACATGTATCACTAGCCACTTTAACTATGCCACTTTGTTTACTTTGTCTACACACTCATCTCATATGTATATACTGTACTCGATACCATCTACTGTATGCTGCTCTGTACCATCACTCATTCATATATCCTTATGTACATATTCCTTATCCCCTTACACTGTGTATAAGACAGTAGTTTTGGAATTGTTAGTTAGATTACTTGTTGATTATCACTGCATTGTCGGAACTAGAAGCACAAGCATTTCGCTACACTCGCATTAACATCTGCTAACCATGTGTATGTGACAAATAAAATTAGATTTGATTTTGACTTGTTGACTGATTGATCCATTCATCCTTCCATCCCTCCTCAGCCTTCCTCTCCTCTGAAGACCCAGTGAGGGTGGAGCTCAGTCAGAGAGCTGTTGAAGGACTGGTTAGGATGAACACTTCTACAGCCAGAGAGGTGAGGTCACACAATTCTCCTGTGTTATCTAGTGTCCCGTGTGAACTTAAGTATGCTCCCTCTAATTCTTCCATTTCTCTCTCTCTTCTTTCGGAGGACCTGAGCCCGAGGACCGTATGTTGGGACCACTTGGCCTGATGACTCCTGGCTGTCCGCAGACCACCTGGTCGTGCTGCTGATCCAGTTTCAACTGTTCTTCCTGCGGCTATGGAACCCTGACCTGTTCACCGGACATGCTACCTGTCCAGGACCTGCTGTTTGATCCATTTGTTTGTTTCAGTTTTCAGTAGTAGAATCCTTTGACGTATTGTACAAAATGTACTGGCTTGAAATGTGATAATAAACTTACATAACGTGCACAATTTTGACATAGTGGAAGATATACTGAACTTATACTGTCTTTCATAGTAAGATACACCAAGATATGTGTTGCTCTCGCAAATATGAACTTCTACTGTCTTTCATAGTAAGATACACCAAGATATGTGTTGCTCTCGCAAATATGAACTTCTACTGTCTTTCATAGTAAGATACACCAAGATATGTGTTGCTCTCGCAAATATGAACTTCTACTGTCTTTCATAGTAAGATACACCAAGATATGTGTTGCTTTCGCAAATATTTGTTCATTGGTTTTGCAAAAGTCTGTTGATTGGTCAGTCACTGGATTAATTTGTTTTGCAAAAGTCTGTTGATTGGTCAGTCATTGGGTTCATTGTTTTACAATATGTTCAAATCAAATCAAGCTTTATTTATATAGAACATTTCAGACATGGATTCAACACAATGGGCTTCACAGGAAAATTATAAAGCAATGAAAATAAAAACGGAAATATTTACTACACAACAAACAAAGAATAATGATCATTATAAGGAAAGACCATTGATTAAAATAGTAAGAATATGATGTAATGACTCCTGGCACAAACTATAAGCTTGATTTACGACATTGTTAGTAAACAATATAATTATACAAAAATAAATTGTAAGTTAGTTGCGTAAATAATTAGGATTACTAAATGTTACATTACATTTATGTAATATGAAATATCAAAACCGAATGTAGACCCCTTTGTCAATACGTTTTGGCAATAATCAATAAAGACAATTAGCAATTGAATGTTGTAAAGAAATACTGTGTGTGTAAATACTAGGAGTGATGTATGATTGTTCATAAACCTCAAGAACGTTCAAATTAGGTTGATCCAGTGGAGTCGTTGAAACGATTCAGGGGAAAAAAACGTTTTTTTCAACGTTCAACCAAAACCGAACGTAGATTGGACGTCGGGCATCGTCTTCTTTTCAATGACACTAGGTGGGATAGCCTCAATGTCAAAACAGTCTTCTTTTCAATGACACTAGGTGGGATAGCCCCAATGTCAAAACAGTCTTCTTTTCAATGACACTAGGTGGGATAGCCCCAATGTCAAAACAGTCTTCTTTTCAATGACACTAGGTGGGATAGCCCCAATGTCAAAACAGTCTTCTTTTCAATGACACTAGGTGGGATAGCCTAAATGTCAAAACAGTCTTCTTTTCAATGACACTAGGTGGGATAGCCTCAATGTCAAAACAGTCTTCTTTTCAATGACACTAGGTGGGATAGCCTCAATGTCAAAACAGTCTTCTTTTCAATGACACTAGGTGGGATAGCCTCAATGTCAAAACAGTCTTCTTTTCAATGACACTAGGTGGGATAGCCCCAATGTCAAAACAGTCTTCTTTTCAATGACACTAGGTGGGATAGCCCCAATGTCAAAACAGTCTTCTTTTCAATGACACTAGGTGGGATAGCCTCAATGTCAAAACAGTCTTCTTTTCAATGACACTAGGTGGGATAGCCTCAATGTCAAAACAGTCTTCTTTTCAATGACACTAGGTGGGATAGCCTCAATGTCAAAACAGTCTTCTTTTCAATGACACTAGGTGGGATAGCCTCAATGTCAAAACAGTCTTCTTTTCAATGACACTAGGTGGGATAGCCTCAATGTCAAAACAGTCTTCTTTTCAATGACACTAGGTGGGATAGCCCCAATGTCAAAACAGTCTTCTTTATAGCCCCAATGTCAAAACAGTCTTCTTTTCAATGACACTAGGTGGGATAGCCCCAATGTCAAAACAGTCTTCTTTTCAATGACACTAGGTGGGATAGCCTCAATGTCAAAACAGTCTTCTTTTCAATGACACTAGGTGGGATAGCCTCAATGTCAAAACAGTCTTCTTTTCAATGACACTAGGTGGGATAGCCTCAATGTCAAAACAGTCTTCTTTTCAATGACACTAGGTGGGATAGCCTCAATGTCAAAACAGTCTTCTTTTCAATGACACTAGGTGGGATAGCCCCAATGTCAAAACAGTCTTCTTTTCAATGACACTAGGTGGGATAGCCTCAATGTCAAAACAGTCTTCTTTTCAATGACACTAGGTGGGATAGCCTCAATGTCAAAACAGTCTTCTTTTCAATGACACTAGGTGGGATAGCCTCAATGTCAAAACAGTCTTATTTTCAATGACACTAGGTGGGATAGCCCCAATGTCAAAACAGTCTTCTTTTCAATGACACTAGGTGGGATAGCCCCAATGTCAAAACAGTCTTCTTTTCAATGACACTAGGTGGGATAGCCTCAATGTCAAAACAGTCTTCTTTTCAATGACACTAGGTGGGATAGCCCCAATGTCAAAACAGTCTTCTTTTCAATGACACTAGGTGGGATAGCCCCAATGTCAAAACAGTCTTCTTTTCAATGACACTAGGTGGGATAGCCCCAATGTCAAAACAGTCTTCTTTTCAATGACACTAGGTGGGATAGCCCCAATGTCAAAACAGTCTTCTTTTCAATGACACTAGGTGGGATAGCCTCAATGTCAAAACAGTTTTAACGTTTTATCGACACAAACATATTACTTGTGTATTTAAAAAAAAAACACCTTATTAACTACACAAACACGAAAAACACTTGTTTTGTCAATTAACAATAAATCACTGATATAGATTAGGGGGGAAATATAGAGGTATAGAGGGGTATATATGATTAGGGGGAAATATAGAGGTATAGAGAGGTATATATGATTAGGGGGGAAATATAGGGGTATAGAGGGGTATATATGATTAGGGGGGAAATATAGAGGTATAGAGGGGTATATATGATTAGGGGGGAAATATAGAGGTATAGAGGGTATATATGATTAGGGGGAAATATTAGGGGAATATAGATTAGGGGAATATATAGAGGTATAGAGGGGTATATATGATTAGGGGGGAAATATAGAGGTATAGAGGGGTATATATGATTAGGGGAAATATATAGAGGGGTATATATGATTAGGGGGGAAATAGAGGTATAGAGGGGTATATATGATTAGGGGGGAAATATAGAGGTATAGAGGGGTATATATGATTAGGGGGGAAATATAGAGGTATAGAGGGGTATATATGATTAGGGGGGAAATATAGAGGTATATATGATTAGGGGGGAAATATAGAGGTATAGAGGGGTATATATGATTAGGGGGGAAATATAGAGGTATAGAGGGGTATATATGATTAGGGGGGAAATATAGAGGTATAGAGGGGTATATATGATTAGGGGGGAAATATAGAGGTATAGAGGGGTATATATGATTAGGGGGGAAATATAGGGGTATAGAGGGGTATATATGATTAGGGGGGAAATATAGAGGGGGAAATATATATGATTAGGGGGGAAATATAGAGGGGTATATATGATTAGGGGGGAAATATAGAGGTATAGAGGGGTATATATGATTAGGGGGGAAATCAGATTGTTTCTTGTTAGATAATCTGCAGAAGACAGTCGGCTACATTTTGAAGTGTTGCATTTCATTCAAGTGGGTTGCTAATGCAACACTTTTTTTTGTTAAATCACATAAATAGGACTCTTTCAAAACCTGGATTTTTCCCCTGATGAAGCTAATATCCACATCATGCTGAAATCAATAGAACAGGAGACAAACATTTAGGCTTCTACATTGTGACGTCATTAGAATGATCCTACTACAATGTTAAAACATTCTACATTGTGACATCATTAAAATACTCCTACTACAATGTTAAAACATTCTACATTGTGACATCATTTCATTGATATCATGAAACAAGTCCTTCATGTATGTACTTTCTGATGTTTAATCAGACATCTTTTATCAGAGTATCTCTTCCCACATTGATCACAGATATAAGGCTTCTCTCCTGTGTGTATTCTCCGGTGTATAGTCAGATGGCTAGACGTAACAAAACTCTTTCCACATTGATCACAGCTGTAAGGTTTCTCTCCTGTGTGTATTCTCTGGTGTGATTGTAATGTATATAATTTTGAAAAGGTCTTCCCACAGTCAGAGCAGCTATAAGGTTTCTCTCCAGTGTGAATTCTCTGGTGGGATTGCAATGTATATAATTTTGAAAAGGTCTTCCCACAATCAGAGCAGCTATAAGGTTTATCTCCCGTGTGAATTCTCTGGTGTGTTTTCAGGCTGCTTGTATCATTAAAACTCTTTCCACACTGATCACAGTTATAAGGTTTTTCTCCAGTGTGAATTCTCTGGTGTGTTTTCAGGCTGTTTGTGTTATTACAACGCTTCCCACATTGAAAACAGCTATAAGGTTTTTCCCCAGTGTGAATTCTCTGGTGCACTTTCAGTGAATCTGATCTTGAGTAACTCTTTCCACAGTCAGAGCAGTGATGAGGTTTCTCTCCTGTGTGTGTTCTCTGGTGTGTAGTCAGATGGCTAGATGAAGAAAACCTCTTCCCACATTGATCACAGCTATGATGTTTCTCTCCTGTGTGTATTCTCTGGTGTGTTTTCAGATTACTTGTACGTGTAAAACTCTTCCCACATTGATCACAGCTATAAGGTTTCTCTCCTGTGTGGACTCTCAAATGTTTTTTAAGGTCTGCTGAAGAGGTGAATCTCTTCCCACAGTCAGAGCAGCGGTGAGAATTGTCTCCTGTGTGAATTCTCTGGTGAAGTTGTAGTGAATCAGATCTTGAGTAACTCTTCCCACAGTCAGAGCAGTGGTGAAGTTTCTTCCCTGTGAGTCTCTGCCTGTGTTTTATCAGACGTTCTGATGTGGAGAGACTCTTCTCTGCTTCGTCTGCGTCATGAGGTTGTTGAGGCTCCCCAGAGGATCCACCACAGTCACGTCTCTCTCCTGTGTGAACGACAAAGTCAGACAGATGGTTAAAGGCTCACAACAGAAGTCAACTGTTTCTTTAAGCAAAGAAAAGGTGATGCCCAGGATGTTGTGCAACAATTTACGTCTATAATGACATTTAAACGCTTTGATAAACTTATTTGACAATTGTCTTAAAATGTTTATTTATTTTTTATTTCACCTTTATTTAACCAGGTAGGCAAGTTGAGAACAAGTTCTCATTTACAATTGCGACCTGGCCAAGATAAAGCAAAGCAGTTCGACAGATACAACGACACAGAGTTACACAAGGAGTAAAACAAACATACAGTCAATAATACAGTATAAACAAGTCTATATACAATGTGAGCAAATGAGGTGAGAAGGGAGGTAAAGGCAAAAAAGGCCATGGTGGCAAAGTAAATACAATATAGCAAGTAAAACACTGGAATGGTAGTTTTGCAATGGAAGAATGTGCAAAGTAGAAATAAAAATAATGGGGTGCAAAGGAGCAAAATAAATTAATTAATTAAATACAGGTGGGAAAGAGGTAGTTGTTTGGGCTAAATTATAGGTGGGCTATGTATAGGTGAAGTGATCTGTGAGCTGCTCTGACAGTTGGTGCTTAAAGCTAGTGAGGGAGATAAGTGTTTCCAGTTTCAGAGATTTTTGTAGTTCGTTCCAGTCATTGGCAGCAGAGAACTGGAAGGAAAGGCGGCCAAAGGAGGAATGACAGTCAGTGATCAACAACGGTCGTATTTAGTCTTATGTTTTTTTACTCTTGTAGTAAAATGGATGATTCTAGAATATCAGGAACCTTTCTGTGTTTGCTAAAATTGCACGAGGGCAATGTGCTTGCAGAAAGTCGTCGCTGCTTAATACAGAAACTTAAAGGAGTAAATCTGCATGGGGCAACTGCTTTATACTAAAAAACACTTCAACCAGTAAAATGCTATTTCTTTAGAACTATAAACCTGGTAAATCTAGACTGTTGAAGCAAATCTGCAAAAAAAAATGTTTTGCCATCGTCTCAAATCAACTGGTTTATACTTTTTAAAAAACACTTCAACTTCAACCTGTAAAATGCTCTTTGGCTTTGCTACGAGCTTGTCAAGGAGCATAAGTTATTACAGTTGCTGAAACTCTAAGCAGACTTTTAGTCAGCAATATAGGCCCCTCCCTGCTAATGAGGAAACTGCAAGTTATGAATATAATATGAATATAATAATATAATATGAATAATAATATATAATATAATATGAATATAATATAATATGAATATAATAATATAATATGTATATAATATTAATATAATCATATAATATGAATATAATAATATAATATGAATAATAATAATATATAATATAATAATAATATAAATATAAATATAATATAATAATAATATATTAATAATATAATATATAATATAATATGAATATAACATGAATATAATAATATAATAATAATATAATATGAATATAATAATATAATAATAATATAATATGAATATATAATATAATAATAATATAATAATATAATATGGTATAATAATATAATATGAATATAATAATATAATAATAATATAATATGAATATAATAATATAATATGAATATAATATGAATATATAATATAATAATAATATAATAATATAATATGAATATAATAATATAATAATAATATAATAATAATATAATAATAATAATATAATAATAATATAATAATATAATAATAATAAGCTCTATGTTGGAGCAAAACAGGGGCGATGAAGATTTTATAATACAGGAACTATAAACTATAAACAGGAACTATAAACATACACTATCCTATAAACTATAAACTATAAACTATAAATAAACTAGAAACAGAAACGCAACATGCAACAATTTCAAAGATTTTAGTGATCCCTTTATATAAGGAAAATCAGTCCATTTCTATAAATTCATTAGGCCCTAATCTATGGATTTCACATGACTGGGAATACAGATATGCATCTGTTGGTCACAATAACATGTATAAAAAGGTAGTGGATCAGAAAACAGCCGGTATCTGGTGGGACCATTTGCCTCATGCAGCAAACTCCTTCACATAGAGTTGATCAGGCTGTTGATTGTGGCCTGTGAAACATTGTCCCACCAAGTCTTCAATGGCTGTCAATTTGCTGATAATGGCTCAATAGAACACGATGTGTTAGGGAATAATCAGGAATTTGTTGGTAAACATAGGTAAGATGTTTTATATTCATCATATGTTTGTAAGTTATCTCTCATCAGAATGGTATTTTTGTATAATACTGTGGCGGGGTTGCAGTATCTGTTCTATGTCAAGACTAAGTTGCATGGGCCTCAGAGAGGGGAGAGGTCAAGGGACCATCAAGCGTGTATCTCTTGGCTCCACAATGTCTCAATAAAGTCAGTGTGTTCTGATCTTGTCAAGATAGGATGGATTTGATATAGCCTGTTGATATGGAGGATTGGTTTAAGGTTCTGGGGTTTGAGAAAGGAGACAAAGCTGAACAATGAATTATGCCGATGCCGTCTTATCCTGTCTTTGCTATAAAGGATCCTATTTGCATTATGTTGGGACTCTCAACTTTTCATTAGAGATACTGAACTGTTGAAAGTCAAAATCTATTGCAATGTGGAAGGGGCTCTCAGAGAATCTCAAAAACACTGAATTACCTGAGAGTCACAGGGTTGTGATAGTTCAATAAAAAGATGGACTTTGATAACTAACTCTGACTTGTGTGTGGTTTGCGCTCATGATTTGGTAAATAAAATAAACAGATGTCGTACCGACCAGAGCATCCCAAACATGCTCAATGGGTGACATGTCTGGTAAGTATGCTAGGCCATGGAAGAACTGGGAAGTCTCAGCTTCCAGGAATAGTGGTGATGGCAACGGATGAATCTCAATAAAACATGGCCTCAGGATCCAAGTCTCACATCTCTGTGCATTCAAACTGCCATCAATAAAATGCAATTGTGTTCATTTTCCGTAGCTTAGCCTCAAAACTGTAACCCCAAGCCACCATAACACTCTGTTCAAACGTTGACATCAGCAAACCGCTCACTCAAACATGCCATGAAGTCTGCAGTGTGAGGCCGGTCAACGTACCGACAAATTCTTTTAAAAAACATTGAAGGCGGCAATAGAAAAAACATTTGATTATCTGGCCAAGCACAGGTGGACATTCCTGTAGTCAATGCCAATTGCATGCTCCTCAAAACTTCAGACATCTGTGGCATTGTGTTGTGTGACAAAATGGCACATTTTAGAGTGGCCATTTATTGTCTCAATAAAACATGTCAATGATCATGTTGTTTAATCAGCTTTTTTGATAAGCTCAATGGAAATTATCTTTGCCAAGTGCTCACTAACAAGGATGTAAACGACCAAGTCAGTTAAGAACAGTGGAACCTTGTTCTCAGAAAACATTTTTACCTTGTTCGTCTCAGGGATAAAACATTTCGTTACTGGCCCAATGCTCTAACCAAACACCTGCCGCATTTAACACTCTACTTTCTGATTATACTTGTAAGGCTCGTTTAAATGTCCTCAATAATCTAGTGTTTGCGTCCGAATGGTCCCAATGGTGAACAGTTTATTTAGTAATAACCTGCTCAATAAAACATGGTCCCAGATGGTGAACAGTTTATTTAGTAAAACCTGGTAAATCTAGACTGTTGAATGGTCCCAGATGGTAAACAGTTTATTTAGTAATAACCTGGTAAATCTAGACTGTTGAATGGTCCCAGATGGTGAACAGTTTATTTAGTAATAAAACTGGTAAATCTAGACTGCTGAATGGTCCCAGATGGTGAACAGTTTATTTAGTAATAACCTGGTAAATCTAGACTCTGAATGGTCCCAATGGTGAACAGTTTATTTAGTAATAACCTGGTAAATCTAGACCAATGGTCCCAATAAAACAGTTTATTTAGTAATAACCTGGTAAATCTAGACTGTTGAATGGTCCCAGATGGTGAATATCAGTTTATTTTCCCCCACGGTGGTCATCCTACTTGTTTAATAAAACGTGAACTCTGAGTCACCAGGTTGCCAATTACATGGGGTGTTTTGGTTTCACTCTGGGTTGATAAACAAACGGAGAGGAGACAAAGTCTCCTATTTCAGTGGCTGATAATACAGGGGGCGATCCAGGATTGGTCCATTTTAGTTTTAAACTAATGCTATACTGTATAAAGTTTCTATTCAGGATTGGTTGATAATACAGGGGGCGATCCAGGATTGGTTGATAATACAGGGGGCGATCCAGGATTGGTTGATAATACAGGGGGCGATCCAGGATTGGTTGATAATACAGGGGGCGATCCAGGATTGGTTGATAATACAGGAGGCGATCCAGGATTGGTTGATAATACAGGAGACATCCATGAGACATCCTGAAAATCAGTCTTCTCACAAAAAACATCTGAACAGTTTTTGGCTACACAATAATATGATCCCTCTGTAGAAAGGTTAAGTCTCTCACCAACAAGTACATGTGGACACACAGTCTGAAGGTAAAAGGTTAAGTAAACACATAAAACATGTCAACCGACCAAGTCTCAATAAAACATGTCAACCGACCAAGTCTCAATAAAACATGTCAACCGACCAAGTCTCAATAAAACATGTCAACCGACCAAGTCTCAATAAAACATGTCAACCGACCAAGTCTCAATAAAACATGTCAACCGACCAAGTCTCAATAAAACATGTCAACCGACCAAGGCTCAATAAAACATGTCAACCGACCAAGTCTCAATAAAACATGTCAACCGACCAAGTCTCAATAAAACATGTCAACCGACCAAGTCTCAATAAAACATGTCAACCGACCAAGGCTCAATAAAACATGTCAACCGACCAAGTCTCAATAAAACATGTCAACCGACCAAGTCTCAATAAAACATGTCTCTCAATAAAACATGTCAACCGACCAAGTCTCAATAAAACATGTCAACCGACCAAGTCTCAATAAAACATGTCAACCGACCAAGTCTCAATAAAACGTGTCAACCGACCAAGTCTCAATAAAACGTGTCAACCGACCAAGTCTCAATAAAACATGTCAACCGACCAAGTCTCAATAAAACATGTCAACCAAGGCTCAATAAAACATGTCAACCGACCAAGTCTCAATAAAACATGGCTCTCAAAAAACATGTCAACCGACCAAGTCTCAATAAAACATGTCAACCGACCAAGGCTCAATAAAACATGTCAACCGACCAAGGCTCAATAAAACATGTCAACCGACCAAGTCTCAATAAAACATGTCAACCGACCAAGTCTCAATAAAACATGTCAACCGACCAAGGCTCAATAAAACATGTCAACCGACCAAGTCTCAATAAAACATGTCAACCGACCAAGTCTCAATAAAACATGTCAACCGACCAAGTCTCAATAAAACATGTCAACCGACCAAGGCTCAATAAAACATGTCAACCGACCAAGGCTCAGGGCTGACATTTTGTTGCCAATTAAATCCCACATCAATCAATCTGCAGTTTGAAACAATAACAAAGCTGTCACTGTTTTGGTAATAAGATGATGGATGGAGAAATGTAACTACTCTCAAATTCATAGACAAAAGCTTTTATAGCTTTTATAACCTCGTCACGATGTTCAGACATTATAAGGTGTTGACTTGACAGTCGCTCAAATTCATAGACAGATCTATGGATGCAAGGACTGACCATCCATGATATCAACAGTATAGTTTTAACCATGTTGAGGCAGCAGGGTAGCCACTTATAAACGTTTATGATGTAACAATGATGTGATGATGTAATTACACATTCCACCACTGTTTTGGTAATGAGATGATGGATGGGGCTGGAGAAATGTAACTACTCTCAAATTCACAGACAGACCTATGGATGCAAGGACTGACCATCCATGATATCAACATTATAGTTTTAACCATGTTGAGGCTATACAGTGTTGGTTTACATTGTTTCTAAACATTATAGTAAAAATATATATATTTGGGGTTCTGATGGGGTACAACAGTTGAACTAAGCTCATGAGGCATGTGTTATATTCTTCAAGAATCAATGGCTATAAATAATTTAAAAGTCCAAATATGGACTACAGACTTCCCTTTTAACACCAAACCCCAGTTCAACAACTGCAGAGTTTGCGCCTCTGTATTTAAGACAGTACTTACTAGTGTTAATCAGGGAACGGTTTCTCAAAACCATCTTATGGCTAAATTCATCATTATAATTATTGGATGCCTTAAGTTGTATTTGGGAAACCGGGCCCAGATATCCAGTTTCCTCCTCTTCTTCCTCCTTTTTGGATGTGACAGCCACCTCCCCCTCCTCCTCCTTCACTCCAAAAACGGAATCCTCTTCTTTCTCCTCTTCCTCTTCTTTTACTGTAACATCCTCCTCCTCTTTCACTCTGAACGAGTCTTCCTCTTCTTTAACTGAGACGTCTTTCTCTTCTTCTTTCACGGCAACAGCCTCACCCTCTACTTGTTTTTGTATTGTAACTTCCTCCTCCTCTTTCACCAGAGCTTCTTTCTCCGTCCAGCAGACCTCCTCTTCTTTATCAGGAGGAGAGCAGCTTAGTGACCGCATGGTCGGAGATGTTAGCTAGCTAGGCTAATGCTAACTTAACCAGCCAGCTAGCTGACTAATAACAACGTAAATGTGACAGTAAATGGTATAACTAACGTTAGACGACAGAAATGTGTTTACAACACAGTGGCTAATATACCACAAAACGTCTAAAGAGTTTTATTGGTTCGTCTATCAAGCTACCGAGGTGTCTGACTAACTGTTGCTGCTGATGAAAGAAGAGTTCCGTCCACTACATTATACGTCACACCAGCAGCATCGCCTTAAAGTCTCAGACCGCCATCTGCTGACTGGAGTGGGTAACGCAGTTGAGTCAAATGTTTATTTAATTTTCAGACAAGTTACAAGTACAACTGAATGAATTCAACTGAAATATGTTTCCCGCATTTAACCCTGAATCAAAGAGGTCGGGGGGTAGGAATTATTAGTTTTTAATCACCAATGTAACAACACAGTGTGGCTAAAGACTTAGTAACTTCATTGTAGTCACGATCTGGTTAACTATAAGTACAAAGTGTTATTTTTGCGTTATTACACATTTATTAACTTATTTCCGGATATCGTCCCGCAATGCATTATTTCTCAAGTTCACCTGGTTAAATAAAGGTGAAATAAGTAAAATAATACACTAAAATATGGATCTTGTCTGTGCTACCGAGTTCATACGCTCGAAGAGACGCTGTTTAAAGCTGGAAGGGCCAAGATGGCTGCGCACCATAATTGTATTTACTTATAATTAAAGTAGTTTCCAGTCATTCCTATCATTGTTTTTTTTTCTGTTGAATATATGAAGCACTTCCCTGTGACTGGAATGATGAATGGATCATTTATTTCCGGGAAGTGGTGACAGAAAGAGAAAAGTCCGTTCTATTGCTAAGCAACAAGAGAGGAACGTGCTTATTAAAGACAACTGCTGTGCTACGCATCACATCTCACACTTTCGACAACTGTTGAAGATTATATGCATCACATCTCACACTTTCGACAACTGTTGAAGATTATATGCATCACATCTCACACTTTCGACAACTGTTGAAGATTATATGCATCAAATCTCACACTTTCGACAACTGTTGAAGATTATATGCATCACATCTCACACTTTCGACAACTGTTGAAGATTATATGCATCACATCTCACACTTTCGACAACTGTTGAAGATTATATGCATCACATCTCACACTTTCGACAACTGTTGAAGATTATGAATTCCCCTGAATTACAATTACTGCTAGGGTCCTCAGGCTCGGTGGTCGGGCCTGTAGGCTGGTCGGTGAGTTTGGTATCGCTCTCGACATGGTGTTCCTCAGTTTTTGCCCAGCCATTTCTCGGTTATCCATGCTGACCAAAGCTTAGCCAACTAGCTATAATTATTCAACGCGCCGCTTTCAAAACATATCGAAGCTAGTAGCTACTAGCTAGTCTATTGTCAGCTGTAGCTGTCTGAAAACCTTTTCCCCTTTCTGTGAGAAAAAAAAAACCTCCCTGGGATCCAATGAGCTTCCTAAACAAGATAATGAATGCGGTACCTTATGGACGTTGCATGGCTAGGTGCCCAATCAGACTGCATTTTGGGATTTTAAGTACTAAATATTACATTATTACATCCCCCTACCTCACCGCTCCTTAGATTATGAGTTCTCACCTGGCATATAACATCTCCGTCCTGGTCTGCTCTACTGACGGGACCGCCAGCGCTACATTGGCAGAAGCAGACCGGGTAATTCACATTCCATCTGTTATGTTTATGGGAAACAAAACTGGGGGAGGAGGGGGGGGGGGCACAAATACAAATTCTATCTGGGGAATCCATGCCACCCCCTAGAGCCCCAGACTCAGACTAATGACTAATGAAGCAAAGAACACAGGTTGAAAAGGAGTTTGATTGATACTGTCTGGTGTGTAAAGGTGGGGGGGACATTTAATTTAATGCAGTTTTAATGAAATCACATCTAAATCACATTTATTCAACATAAGGTGTGCCCAGTGGGAAGAGTGAACTCTGTATTTTTGGAGGTTCGCTGCATGACTGTCTGTTTATGTCACAAGAGGAGCTATTTTGGCACCTTTTGGGTGGAATACAGTCACTGTTACTGAGGTGAAGGATTAAGTTGAAGCCTTAGTGGAAGGAAACTATCAGGGTTACTGAGGTGAAGCCTTAGTGGAAGGAAACTATCAGGGTTACTGAGGTGAAGGATTAAGTTGAAGCCTTAGTGGAAGGAAACTATCAGGGTTACTGAGGTGAAGGATTAAGTTGAAGCCTTAGTGGAAGGAAACTATCAGGGTTACTGAGGTGAAGGATTAAGTTGAAGCCTTAGTAGAAGGAAACTATCAGGGTTACTGAGGTGAAGGATTAAGTTGAAGCCTTAGTGGAAGGAAACTATCAGGGTTACTGAGGTGAAGGATTAAGTTGAAGCCTTAGTAGAAGGAAACTCCATCAGGGTTACTGAGGTGAAGGATTAAGTTGAAGCCTTAGTAGAAGGAAACTATCAGGGTTACTGAGGTGAAGGATTAAGTTGAAGCCTTTAGTGAAAGGAAACTATCAGGGTTACTGAGGTGAAGGATTAAGTTGAAGCCTTAGTAGAAGGAAACTCCATCAGGGTTACTGATTCATTCCAACCAATCAGGGCTCTTGGACACACTCCGGGGCTCGGCACCTGCACACTTTAAGTTAGAGCGTGTTTTGCCATCTAGAGAAAATAAGTGTTTGATGCTGATGGACCTTCGCATGCTGTTTCCTGACTAAAGTGTTGTGGGTATAATAGAAAACCCTTCAATAGAAGCGTGTTTGATAAGTGTTTGATGCTGATGGACCATTCGCATGCTGTTTCCTGACTAAAGTGTTGTGGGTATAATAGAAAACCCTTCAATAGAAGCGTGTTTGATAAGTGTTTGATGCTGATGGACCATTCGCATGCTGTTTCCTGACTAAAGTGTTGTTTAATAACAGGAGCAACAATTGATCAGAATAATTTTTCCTGACTAAAGTACAAATACTTCCAGTAATATAAAACCCTTCAATAGCTGATGCTGATGGACCATTTGTTTCCTGATAAAGTGTTGTGGGTATAACCCTTCAATAGACATGTTTGATAAGTGTTTGATGCTGATGGACCATTCGCATGATACACATCAGACCAACACACATGTTGAACTTCCACTTCCTGATTACACATCAGATACCATCAGACCAACACACATGTTGAACTTCCACTTCCTGATACACATCAGACCAACACACATGTTGAACTTCCACTTCCTGATACACATCAGACCAACACACATGTTGAACTTCCACTTCCTGATACACATCAGACCAACACACATGTTTTACATCTTCAACAACAACAAAACGTCCCGAGAAAACATTTTGTAAGATCTCTTATAAATTATTTTATTACCACAATGTTATGGTCACTACGGCCAATGGGAACTTATATTGCTGTGGAGCAAAGCTAAAATAGCGAGCTGGTAAATGAGTCTTTTCCCCCATTGGCAAGACCACTAATACATCCTCCCCTCACACGAAGGCTCAAAATGCTTCTAGTTGCTCCTATTTTAATCCCTGGTCATTACTATGTGTCCGTTTCGTTTCTCCTTTTCAGAAAGCTCCATCGCAGACTTTTTCTTGACGAGGAAGTGTGTGGGCGTTACACATGCAAATAGCGCGCATATTAGAACGAATCAAAAAGGAGCTCAAAGTCAATAAGAATTGTGTGTGTGCGTGTGTGTGTGTGTGTGTGTGTGTGTGTGTGGCGGGGCTGAAGCTATTGACTTGGAAGTTGATGGGAAAGAAATGTAATTTCCAGACAAAGTTTTAAAAATGTTTAAATGTTTATTTAACTAAATAGCTAAAAATATTGTATTGAGATGTACAAAGAGAAGCAAGTGTTGATTGATTGGTGAAGATTTTTAATGAGTGAGAATAAAATAAAATGTAACATCAACTACAGATCTGTATTTAAATGTCTTATTCAGCCATTTAAACAAACAGATAGCATCAAAATAAGCACCCAGGTCTATACTGCTCCTACATGTAACAGACTAGGTCTATACTGCTCCTACATGTAACAGACTAGGTCTATACTGCTCCTACATGTAACAGACTAGGTCTATACTGCTCCTACATGTAACAGACTAGGTCTATACTGCTCCTACATGTAACAGACTAGGTCTATACTGCTCCTACATGTAACAGACTAGGTCTATACTGCTCCTACATGTAACAGACTAGGTCTATCTGCTCCTACATGTAACAGACTAGGTCTATACTGCTCCTACATGTAACAGACTAGGTCTATACTGCTCCTACATGTAACAGACTAGGTCTATACTGCTCCTACATGTAACAGACTAGGTCTATCTGCTCCTACATGTAACAGACTAGGTCTATCTGCTCCTACATGTAACAGACTAGGTCTATCTGCTCCTACATGTAACAGACTAGGTCTATACTGCTCCTACATGTAACAGACTAGGTCTATCTGCTCCTACATGTAACAGTACATAGATGTATATAATGAACGTTCACTAATGGCGTTACACATTTTTAATTATATTAAGAAAAAAAACATTTGCATTTATCAAAAGTGTTTTACAATCAGCACCTGTGTTCTCTCTCTAACATGGTGGAATAATACTGCCGGGAACATTGATGAGGTAGACCACATGGTCAAATGTATGTGGACACCACATCAAATGATTGGATTTGGCTATTTCAGTTACACCCTTTCGCTCACGGGTGTATAAAATACGAGTAGACATTATTTGGGTTTTTATTTTAACAGAATAAGAACTTTGAAAAGTTAGATTTCCCCCATTACATTTTAAAATAACATTAACCGGTTCCCAAGCTTTTCAAAAAATAATAACGGTTCTGTTCTTGAACGGTAGAGATCACTTCCGTTATCGGTTCTGTTTCTGTTCCTCAAATGTTTTGCTCTTTTCCAGGTTTAGGTTCTGTTCCCTGAACCGGTTCCAAGTCCTGCTCCTCACTGGGCGCGTTGGAAAGAGCGCGTGTATTCTCTCATGCCTTTTCAGGTTCCCTAACCGTGTAAAATCCTTTCCGCACAGAGAGCAATGGTAAGATGTCTCCCCTGTATGTGTATTTTCATGCTCCTTCAGGTTCCCTGACTGTGTAAAGCTCTTTCCACACAGGGAGCATTGGTAAGGCCTTTCTCCCGTGTGTGTTTTTTCATGCATATTCAGGTTCCCTAACAAGGTAAAACCCTTTCCACACTGGGAGCATTGGAAAGGTTTCTCTCCTGTGTGTATTCTTTTATGTTCCTTCAGATGCCCTAACCGTGTAAAACCTTTCCCACACTGAGAGCACTGGAAAGGTTTCTCTCCCGTGTGTATTCTTTTATGTACTTTTAGGGTCCCTAACTTGGTAAAATCCTTTCCACACAGAGAGCAACAGAAAGAGTTCTCCCCTGTGTGTGTCCTTTCATGCTCCTTCAGGTTGCCTAGCTTGGTAAAACGTTTTCCACATTGAGAGCATTGTAAGGGGTTCTCTCCTGTGTGTGTTCCCTCATGCTTTTTCAGGTTCCCTGATCGTGTAAAACCCTTTCCACACTGGGAGCAGTGGAAAGGCTTCTCTCCTGTGTGTATTCTCTCGTGCCTTTTCAGGGTCTCTGACTGGGTAAAACTCTTTCCACACTGGGAGCATTGGAAAGGCTTTTCTCCTGTGTGTATTTTCTCATGCTTTTTCAGCTTACACAACCACTTAAAACTCTTATTACACTGGGAGCAGTGGTGTGGTCTCGCTGGTTTGGGCGCCTCTGGGTCCCCTGAAGGACCCTTTCCACGGTCAGAGTGAGAGTCTGGTCTCTCGCCTGCCAAAGACAAACATAATATTTGGTTATAAAACAGAGAGACGTAAATTAAATCTCCACATGATAAAACAGTCTTCTTATGAGGTAACTGCAAAATACACGGGCAATGAATATATTGATCGGGGGAATTATTATTCTACAATGTAGAAAACAGTACAAATAAAGAAAAACCCTGGAATGAGTAGGTGTTCTAAAACTTTTGATCAGCAGTGTATATGCATCATATATACAATCATATCAGTCTGTCTTAAACCATATAACATAACATATACATATATACACTGCTCAAAAACATAAAGGGAACACTTAAACAACACAATGTAACTCCAAGTCAATCACACTTCTGTGAAATCAAACTGTCCACTTAGGAAGCAACACTGATTGACAATAAATGTCACATGCTGTTGTGCAAATGGAATAGACAACGGGTGGAAATTATAGGCATTTAGCAAGACACCCCCAATAAAGGAGTGGTTCTGCAGGTGGGGACCACAGACCACTTCTCAGTTCCTATGCTTCCTGGCTGATGTTTTGGTCACTTTTGAATGCTGGCGGTGCTTTCACTCTAGTGGTAGCATGAGACGGAGTCTACAACCCACACAAGTGGCTCAGGTAGTGCAGCTCATCCAGGATGGCACATCAATGCGAGCTGTGGCAAGAAGGTTTGCTGTGTCTGTCAGCGTAGTGTCCAGAGCATGGAGGCGCTACCAGGAGACAGGCCAGTACATCAGGAGAGGTGGAGGCCGTAGGAGGGCAACAACCCAGCAGCAGGACCGCTACCTCCGCCTTTGTGCAAGGAGGAGCAAGAGGAGCACTGCCAGAGCCCTGCAAAATGACCTCCAGCAGGCCACAAATGTGCATGTGTCTGCTCAAACGGTAAGAAACAGACTCCATGAGGGTGGCATGAGGGCCCGACATCCACAGGTGGGGGTTGAGCTTACAGCCCAACACCGTGCAGGACGTTTGGCATTTGCCAGAGAACACCAAGATTGGCAAATTCGCCACTGGCGCCCTCTGCTGGGTTCCTCCTAATGCAAGACAATGCTAGACCTCATGAGGCTGGAGTGTGTCAGCAGTGTGTGCTCTTCACAGATGAAAGCAGGTTCACACGGAGCACATGTGACAGACGTGACGGAGTCTGGAGACGCCGTGGAGAACGTTCTGCTGCCTGCAACATCCTCCAGCATGACCGGTTTGGCGGTGGGTCAGTCATGGTGTGGGGTGGCATTTCTTTGGGGGGCCGCACAGCCCTCCATGTGCTCGCCAGAGGTAGCCTGAATGCCATTAGGTACCGAGATGAGCTCCTCAGACCATATGCTGGTGCTGTTGGCCCTGGGTTCCTCCTAATGCAAGACAATGCTAGACCTCATGTGGCTGGAGTGTGTCAGCAGTTCCTGCAAGAGGAAGGCATTGATGCTATGGACTGGCCCGCCCGTTCCCCAGACCTGAATCCAATTGAGCACATCTGGGACATCATGTCTCGCTCCATCCACCAATAGACTGTCCAGGAGTTGGCGGATGCTTTAGTCCAGGTCTGGGAGGAAATCCCTCAGGAGACCATCCGCCACCTCATCAGGAGCATGCCCAGGCGTTGTAGGGAGGTCATACAGGCACGTGGAGGTCACACACACTACTGAGCCTCATTTTGACTTGTTTTAAGAACATTACATCAAGGTTGGATCAGCCTGTAGTGTGGTTTTCCACTTTAATTTTGAGTGTGAATCCAAATCCAGACCTCCATGGGTTGATAAATTTGATTTCCATTGATAATGTGTGTGATTTTGTTGTCAGCACATTCAACTATGTAAAGAATTTAATAAGTATTTAATAAGAATATTTAATTCATTCAGATCTAGGATGTGTTATTTTAGTGTTCCCTTTATTCTTTTGAGCAGTGTAGTATATTCTAGAATTCATCCATGAGGTCATAATGATAGTTTAACCAGGCTATATATTTATATATATCCAGGCTGTATATGTTTCATAAATACCATCATGGACACTCTCACTGACAGTTGTGACTGCTTCGCCTGCCATATTGTTGTCTCTACCTTCTTGCCCTTTGTGCTGTTGTCTGTGTCCAATAATGTTTGTACCATGTTTTGTGCTGCTACCATGTTGTGTTGCTACCATGCTGTGTTGTCATCTTAGGTCTCTCTTTATGTAGTGTTGTCTCTCATGTCGTGATGTGTGTTTACTCCTATATTTTTATTTAATTTATTTTTAATCCCAGGCCCCCGTCCCCGCAGGAGGCCTTTTGCCTTTATTGTAAATAAGAATTTGTTCTTAACTGACTTGCCTAGTTACATACAGATTGAAATATATTTAACACGCTGTTCTTCCAAGATGGCGTAGCAGTAAGTCGTCCTGTCGTCCTGTCCCCTGTATATATAGAGTCTTTTTCGTTTTTTTAAAACATATTTTTCTTCGCATACCTCTTTAAATACATTTTGCTAAATCTAAGCTTCCAAATACTCTCCTGCAACCCGCCTCACCCAATGTAGCTATTTTTCCTAAAGCATTTATATTTACTTGGAACCGAAACCCCTCAACTGAAGCTAGCCAGCTAATCCACCAGCTATGCTAGCGGTCTTCAGCTAACCGGTCATCAGCTAACCTTTAGCCCGGAAAGCTCTCGCCAGTTCGAACAACGCGACTCTAACCAGAGCATAACGGACCTATTTATTTTTCATCCCCGGATTCCCACCGCAAACGGAACATTTTTCAGCTGGATCTTCACAACTAGCTATCTAGCTAAACTGCAACCCCGGATGGTTACCCCTGGCTAGCGTTTCCACCCACTTAGCTTGAAGCTAGCCCGGCCAGAGCACCTGTAGCACACCCCTGCTACCCTGTCTAGCTCGGGCCTACGAACTGTTAGCTTGTTAGCACAGGCCTGCTAACCGTCTGTATCGCCGCGTCCCAAATACTCTCTGGACCCATATTTACTTTCTATCTCTTTTTGATTTTTAAATTGTTTATACCTTCCGGAAACCTGCCTCACCCATTGTGATACGGAATCGCTATTATTTTTAATTTTTTTAGAACACACTCAAGAACCTCCAGACGCTATCCAGCTAACTAGCTACAAGCTATTTAGTCATGTTAGTTTTTTAACCTGGATAACACTCGCCAGTCCAGCTTCCCTGCCCATCCACCGCTGCCCCCTGGACACTGATCTCTTGGCTACATAGCTGATGCACGCTGGACTGTCCATTAATCACGGTACTCCATTCTGCTTGTTTGTTTTATCTGTCGGCCCCGTTGCCTAGTCAACGCCATTTTACCTGCTGTTTGTTGTGCTAGCTAACTAGCTGTTGCTGTCTCACCTACTGTTTTAGCTAGCTTTCCCAATTCAACACCTGTGATTACTGTATGCCTCGCTGTATGTCTCTCTCAAATGTCAATATGCCTTGTATACTGTTGTTCAGGTTAGTGATCATTGTTTTAGTTCACAATGGAGCCCCTAGTTCCACTCTTCATACCCCTGTTACCTCCTTTGTCCCACCTCCCACACATGCGGTGACCTCACCCATTACAACCAGCATGTCCAGAGATACAACCTCTCTCATCATCACCCAGTGCCTGGGCTTACCTCCTCTGTACCCGCACCCCACCATACCCCTGTCTGCGCATTATGCCCTGAATATATTCTACCATGCCCAGAAACCTGCTCCTCTTATTCTCTGTCCCCAACGCTCTAGGCGACCAGTTTTGATAGCCTTCAGCCGCACCCTCATACTACTCCTTCTCTGCTCCGCGGGTGATGTGGAGGTAAACCCAGGCCCTGCATGTCCCCAGGCACCCTCATTTGTTGACTTCTGTGATCGAAAAAGCCTTGGTTTCATGCATGTCAATATCAGAAGCCTCCTCCCTAAGTTTGTTTTACTCACTGCTTTAGCACACTCTGCTAACCCTGATGTCCTTGCCGTGTCTGAATCCTGGCTCAGGAAGGCCACCAAAAATTCAGAGATTTCCATACCCAACTATAACATCTTCCGTCAAGATAGAACTGCCAAAGGGGGAGGAGTTGCAGTCTACTGCAGAGATAGCCTGCAAAGTAATGTCATACTTTCCAGGTCCATACCCAAACAGTTCGAACTACTAATTTTGAAAATTACTCTCTCCAGAAATAAGTCTCTCACTGTTGCCGCCTGCAACCGACCCCCCTCAGCTCCCAGCTGTGCCCTGGACACCATTTGTGAATTGATCGCCCCCCATCTAGCCTCAGAGTTTGTTCTGTTAGGTGACCTAAACTGGGATATGCTTAACACCCTGGCAGTCCTACAATCTAAGCTAGATGCCCTCAATCTCACACAAATCATCAAGGAACCCACCAGGTACAACCCTAACTCCGTAAACAAGGGTACCCTCATAGACGTCATCCTGACCAACTGGCCCTCCAAATACACCTCCGCTGTCTTCAACCAGGATCTCAGCGATCACCGCCTCATTGCCTGTATCCGCCACGGAGCCGCAGTCAAACGACCACCCCTCATCACTGTCAAACGCTCCCTAAAACACTTCTGTGAGCAGGCCTTTCTAATCGACCTGGCCCAGGTATCATGGAAGGACATCGACCTCATCCCGTCAGTTGAGGATGCCTGGTCATTCTTTAAAAGTAACTTCCTCACCATTTTAGATAAGCATGCTCCGTTCAAAAAATGCAGAACCAAGAACAGATACAGCCCTTGGTTCACTCCAGACCTGACTGCCCTCGACCAGCACAAAAACATCCTGTGGCGGACTGCAATAGCATCGAATAGTCCCCGCGATATGCAACTGTTCAGGGAAGTCAGGAACCAATACACGCAGTCAGTCAGGAAAGCTAAGGCCAGCTACTTCAGGCAGAAGTTTGCATCCTGTAGCTCCAACTCCAAAAAGTTCTGGGACACTGAAGTCCATGGAGAACAAGAGCACCTCCTCCCAGCTGCCCACTGCACTGAGGCTAGGTAACACCGTCACCACCGATAAATCCATGATTATCGAAAACTTCAATAAGCACTTCTCAACGGCTGGCCATGCCTTCTGCCTGGATACTCCAACCTCGGCCAACAGCTCCGCCCCCCCCCGCAGCTCCTCGCCCAAGCCTCTCCAGGTTCTCCTTTACCCAAATCCAGATAGCAGATGTTCTGAAAGAGCTGCAAAACCTGGACCCGTACAAATCAGCTGGGCTTGACAATCTGGACCCTCTATTTCTGAAACTATCCGCCGCCATTGTCGCAACCCCTATTACCAGCCTGTTCAACCTCTCTTTCATATCGTCTGAGATCCCCAAGGATTGGAAAGCTGCCGCAGTCATCCCCCTCTTCAAAGGGGGAGACACCCTGGACCCAAACTGTTACAGACCTATATCCATCCTGCCCTGCCTATCTAAGGTCTTCGAAAGCCAAGTCAACAAACAGGTCACTGACCATCTCGAATCCCACCGTACCTTCTCCGCAGTGCAATCTGGTTTCCGAGCCGGTCACGGGTGCACCTCAGCCACACTCAAGGTACTAAACGATATCATAACCGCCATCGATAAAAGACAGTACTGTGCAGCCGTCTTCATCGACCTTGCCAAGGCCTTCGACTCTGTCAATCACCATATTCTTATCAGCAGACTCAGTAGCCTCGGTTTTTCGGATGACTGCCTTGCCTGGTTCACCAATTACTTTGCAGACAGAGTTCAGTGTGTCAAATCGGAGGGCATGCTGTCCGGTCCTCTGGCAGTCTCTATGGGGGTGCCACAGGGTTCAATTCTCGGGCCGACTCTTTTCTCTGTGTATATCAATGATGTTGCTCTTGCTGCGGGCGATTCCCTGATCCACCTCTACGCAGACGACACCATTCTATATACTTTCGGCCCGTCATTGGACACTGTGCTATCTAACCTCCAAACGAGCTTCAATGCCATACAACACTCCTTCCGTGGCCTCCAACTGCTCTTAAACGCTAGTAAAACCAAATGCATGCTTTTCAACCGATCGCTGCCTGCACCCGCATGCCCGACTAGCATCACCACCCTGGATGGTTCCGACCTTGAATATGTGGACATCTATAAGTACCTAGGTGTCTGGCTCGACTGCAAACTCTCCTTCCAGACTCATATCAAACATCTCCAATTGAAAATCAAATCAAGAGTCGGCTTTCTATTCCGCAACAAAGCCTCCTTCACTCACGCCGCCAAGCTTACCCTAGTAAAACTGACTATCCTACCGATCCTCGACTTCGGCGATGTCATCTACAAAATGGCTTCCAACACTCTACTCAGCAAACTGGATGCAGTCTATCACAGTGCCATCCGTTTTGTCACTAAAGCACCTTATACCACCCACCACTGCGACTTGTATGCTCTAGTCGGCTGGCCCTCGCTACATATTCGTCGCCAGACCCACTGGCTCCAGGTTATCTACAAGTCCATGCTAGGTAAAGCTCCGCCTTATCTCAGTTCACTGGTCACGATGGCAACACCCATCCGTAGCACGCGCTCCAGCAGGTGTATCTCTCTGATCATCCCTAAAGCCAACACCTCATTTGGCCGCCTTTCGTTCCAGTACTCTGCTGCCTGTGACTGGAACGAATTGCAAAAATCGCTGAAGTTGGAGACTTATCTCCCTCACCAACTTCAAACATCAGCTATCTGAGCAGCTAACCGATCGCTGCTGCTGTACATAGTCTATTGGTAAATAGCCCACCCATTTTCACCTACCTCATTCCCATACTGTTTTTATACTGTTTTTATTTATTTACTTTTCTGCTCTTTTGCACACCAATATCTCTACCTGTACATGACCATCTGATCATTTATCACTCCAGTGCTAATCTGCAAAATTGTAATTATTCGCCTACCTCCTCATGCCTTTTGCTCACATTGTATATAGACTCCCCCTTTTTTCTACTGTGTTATTGACTTGTTAATTGTTTACTCCATGTGTAACTCTGTGTTGTTGTCTGTTCATACTGCTATGCTTTATCTTGGCCAGGTCGCAGTTGCAAATGAGAACTTGTTCTCAACTAGCCTACCTGGTTAAATAAATGTGAAATAAAAAAATAAAAAATAAAAATTTAATCATGTCAGTCTGTCTTACCTTAACTAAAAACCATATAACAAATATACATGTAAAGCTTCAAATCATGTTTTGTTTTTTATATTAATTTTCATGGGATGTTGAAGTGTAGAGACTGATCAAACCACTACAGAAAATATATATATTTGGAAATATTTAAGGGAGATTATGTTACGTCTAGTCTGTGAGACCAGGCTGTAAACCAAGGTAGTTGATTTATTTTTACTATGTTACGTCTAGTCTGTGAGACCAGGCTGTAAACCGAGGTAGCTGATTTATTTTTACTATGTTACGTCTAGTCTGTGAGACCAGGCTGTAAACCCAGGCAGTTGATGTGTTTTTTACTATGTTACGCCTAGTCTGTGAGACCAGGCTGTAAACCGAGGTAGTTGATGTAATTTTTACGATGTTACGTCTAGTCTGTGAGACCAGGCTGTAAACCGAGGTAGTTGATGTAATTTTTACTATGTTACGTCTAGTCTGTGAGACCAGGCTGTAAACCGAGGTAGTTGATGTAATTTTTACTATGTTATGTCTAGTCTGTGAGACCAGGCTGTAAACAGAGGTAGTTGTGATCAATATGATGAACCCGTTTTCACAACATTTAAGAACCTGGTGATAGAAAACAGTGTGAATGTAATAATGACAATGGACTTAGGAGTAATTTAGAGAACTGGCAGTGTTTTCATTTGACTTAGAAAGGGTAGGACCAATAAGGACAATGGACTTACTCAGGAGTAATTTAGCTAACTAGGAGTAATTTAGCGAACTGGTAGTGTTTTCATTTGACTTAGAAAGAGTAGGACCACATTAATGTCAATTGATTGTAGCAATACACCTGAGAACACAGTGTTTAAGTCAGTCAGTACTCTCAAGTCAGACTGAGACAGTCACTTGACGTCCGGGCAATCCATTCTTCTTTCCATCAATAAATGCAAAAGGACGGCTGAAAGATGCTCTCTACCCTAAACTGTATTTATTGTTTGGAGAGACGGGGTTCCATCCTCCCAGGTAGATGGGCTGGTGTAGGATACTATAGGGTTAAAGTAGTGGGATGGTGTTGGATCCTATAGGGTTAAAGTAGTGGGATGGTGTAGGATCCTATAGGGTTAAAGTAGTGGGATGGGATGGTGTAGGATCCTTCAGGGTTAAAGTAGTGGGAAGGAGTAGGATCCTTTAGGGCCAAAGTAGTGGGATGGTGTAGGATCCTTTAGGGTTAAAGTAGTGGGATGGTGTAGGATCCTTCAGGGTTAAAGTAGTGGGATGGAGTAGGATCCTTTAGGGCCAAAGTAGTGGGATGGTGTAGGATCCTATAGGGTTAAAGTAGTGGGATGGTGTTGGATCCTATAGGGTTAAATTAGTGGGATGGTGTTGGATCCTTTAGGGTTAAAGTAGTGGGATGGTGTAGGATCCTTAGGGTTAAAGTAGTGGGATGGTGTTAGATCCTTTAGGGTTAAAGTAGTGGGATGGTGTAGGATCCTATAGGGTTAAAGTAGTGGGATGGTGTAGGATCCTTCAGGGTTAAAGTAGTGGGATGGGATGGTGTAGGATCCTTCAGGGTTAAAGTAGTGGGATGGGATGGTGTTGGATCCTATAGGGTTAAAGTAGTGGGATGGTGTAGGATCCTTCAGGGTTAAAGTAGTGGGATGGTGTTGGATCCTTCAGGGTTAAAGTAGTGGGATGGTGTTGGATCCTTTAGGGTTAAAGTAGTGGGATGGTGTTGGATCCTTTAGGGTTAAAGTAGTGGGATGGGATGGTGTAGGATCCTTTAGGGTTAAAGTAGTGGGATGGTGTAGGATCCTTTAGGGTTAAAGTAGTGGGATGGTGTAGGATCCTTTAGGGTTAAAGTAGTGGGATGGTGTTGGATCCTATAGGGTTAAAGTAGTGGGATGGGATGGTGTTGGATCCTTTAGGGTTAAAGTAGTGGGATGGTGTTGGATCCTTTAGGGTTAAAGTAGTGGGATGGTGTAGGATCCTATAGGGTTAAAGTAGTGGGATGGTGTTGGATCCTTCAGGGTTAAAGTAGTGGGATGGGATGGTGTAGGATCCTTCAGGGTTAAAGTAGTGGGATGGTGTTGGATCCTATAGGGTTAAAGTAGTGGGATGGGATGGTGTAGGATCCTTCAGGGTTAAAGTAGTGGGATGGGATGGTGTAGGATCCTTCAGGGTTAAAGTAGTGGGATGGGATGGTGTAGGATCCTTCAGGGTTAAAGTAGTGGGATGGGATGGTGTAGGATCCTATAGGGTTAAAGTAGTGGGATGGTGTTGGATCCTATAGGGTTAAAGTAGTGGGATGGGATGGTGTAGGATCCTTCAGGGTTAAAGTAGTGGTATGGTGTAGGATCCTTCAGGGTTAAAGTAGTGGGCTGGTGTAGGATCCTTCAGGGTTAAAGTAGTGGGATGGTGTAGGATCCTTTAGGGTTAAAGTAGTGGGATGGTGTTGGATCCTTTAGGGTTAAAGTAGTGGGATGGTGTTGGATCCTATAGGGTTAAAGTAGTGGGATGGTGTTGGATCCTATAGGGTTAAAGTAGTGGGATGGTGTTGGATCCTTTAGGGTTAAAGTAGTGGGATGGTGTAGGATCCTATAGGGTTAAAGTAGTGGGATGGTGTTGGATCCTTTAGGGTTAAAGTAGTGGGATGGTGTTGGATCCTTTAGGGTTAAAGTAGTGGGATGGTGTTAGATCCTTTAGGGTTAAAGTAGTGGGATGGTGTAGGATCATAGGGTTAAAGTATGTGGGATGGGGATGGTGTGTGGATCCTATAGGGTTAAAGTAGTGGGATGGTGTTGGATCCTTTAGGGTTAAAGTAGTGGGATGGTGTAGGATCCTTTAGGGTTAAAGTAGTGGGATGGTGTAGGATCCTAGGGTTAAAGTAGGGGATGGTGTAGGATCCTTTAGGGTTAAAGTAGTGGGATGGTGTTGGATCCTTAGGGTTAAAGTAGTGGGATGGTGTAGGATCCTTCAGGGTTAAAGTAGTGGGATGGATGGTGTAGGATCCTTTAGGGTTAAAGTAGTGGGATGTAGGATCCTTTAGGGATGGGGGATGGTGTTGGATCCTTTAGGGTTAAAGGGTTAAAGTAGTGGGATGGTGTTGGATCCTTTAGGGTTAAAGTAGTGGGATGGTGTTAGGATCCTTTAGGGTTAAAGTAGTGGGATGGTGTAGGATCCTTTATGGTTAAAGGTGGGATTGGTAATCCTTCAGGGTTAAAGTAGGGATGGGATGGATCCTTTAGGGTTAAAGTAGGATCCTTCAGGATGGTTAAAGTAGTGGGATGGGATGGTGTTGGATCCTATAGGGTTAAAGTAGTGGGAAGTAGTGGGATGGTGTAGGATCCTTCAGGGTTAAAGTAGTGGGATGGTGTAGGATCCTTTAGGGTTAAAGTAGTGGGATGGGATGGTGTAGGATCCTTTAGGGTTAAAGTAGTGGGATGGTGTAGGATCCTTTAGGGTTAAAGTAGTGGGATGGGATGGTGTTGGATCCTTTAGGGTTAAAGTAGTGGGATGGTGGGATGGTGTGGATCCTTTAGGGTTAAAGTAGTGGGATGGGATGGGTTAAAGTAGTCCTTTTAGGGTTAAAGTAGTGGGATGGTGTTGGATCCTTCAGGGTTAAAGTAGTGGGATGGTGTAGGATCCTTTAGGGTTAAAGTAGTGGGATGGTGTAGGATCCTTTAGGGTTAAAGTAGTGGGATGGTGTAGGATCCTATAGGGTTAAAGTAGTGGGATGGTGTAGGATCCTTTAGGGTTAAAGTAGTGGGATGGGATGGTGTGGTGTAGGATCCTTAGGGTTAAAGTTAAAGTAGTGGGATGGTGTAGGATCCTTTTAGGGTTAAAGTAGTGTGGGATGGTGTAGGATCCTTTAGGGTTAAAGTAGTGGGATGGTGTAGGATCCTTTAGGGTTAAAGTAGTGGGATGGTGTAGGATCCTTTAGGGTTAAAGTAGTGGGATGGTGTAGGATCCTTTAGGGTTAAAGTAGTGGGATGGGATGGTGTAGGATCCTTTAGGGTTAAAGTAGTGGGATGGTGTAGGATCCTTTAGGGTTAAAGTAGTGGGATGGTGTGGATCCTTTAGGGTTAAAGTAGTGGGATGGGATGGTGTAGGATCCTTTAGGGTTAAAGTAGTGGGATGGTGTTGGATCCTTTAGGGTTAAAGTAGTGGGATGGTGTTGGATCCTTTAGGGTTAAAGTAGTGGGATGGGATGGAGTAGGATCCTTTAGGGTTAAAGTAGTGGGATGGGATGGAGTAGGATCCTTCAGGGTTAAAGTAGTGGGATGGTGTAGGATCCTTTAGGGTTAAAGTAGTGGGATGGGATGGTGTAGGATCCTTCAGGGTTAAAGTAGTGGGATGGGATGGTGTAGGATCCTATAGGGTTAAAGTAGTGGGATGGGATGGTGTAGGTTCCTTTAGGGTTAAAGTAGTGGGATGGGATGGTGTTGGATCCTATAGGGTTAAAGTAGTGGGATGGTGTAGGATCCTTCAGGGTTAAAGTAGTGGGATGGGATGGTGTAGGATCCTATAGGGTTAAAGTAGTGGGATGGTGTTGGATCCTTTAGGGTTAAAGTAGTGGGATGGGATGGTGTAGGATCCTTTAGGGTTAAAGTAGTGGGATGGTGTAGGATCCTTTAGGGTTAAAGTAGTGGGATGGGATGGTGTTGGATCCTTTAGGGTTAAAGTAGTGGGATGGTGGGATGGTGTAGTGGGATGGGATGGTGGGATGGTGGGATCCTTTAGGGTTAAAGTAGTGGGATGGTGTAGGATCCTTTAGGGTTAAAGTAGGGTTAAAGGGTTAAAGTAGGGGATGGTGTAGGATCCTTTAGGGTTAAAGTAGTGGGATGGTGTAGGATCCTTTAGGGTTAAAGTAGTGGGATGGTGTAGGATCATTTAGGGTTAAAGTAGTGGGATGGTGTTGGATCCTTTAGGGTTAAAGTAGTGGGATGGTGTTGGATCCTTTAGGGTTAAAGTAGTGGGATGGTGTGTAGGATCCTTTAGGGTTAAAGTAGTGGGATGGTGGTTAAAGTAGGATCCTTTAGGGTTAAAGTAGTGGGATGGTGTAGGATCCTTTAGGGTTAAAGTAGTGGGATGGTGTAGGATCCTTTTAAGGGGGATTAAAGTAGTGGGATGGTGTAGGATCCTTTAGGGTTAAAGTAGTGGGATGGTGTAGGATCCTTTAGGGTTAAAGTAGTGGGATGGTGTAGGATCCTTTAGGGTTAAAGTAGTGGGATGGTGTAGGATCCTTTAGGGTTAAAGTAGTGGGATGGTGTAGGATCCTTTAGGGTTAAAGTAGTGGGATGGGATGGTGTAGGATCCTTCAGGGTTAAAGTAGTGGGATGGTGTAGGATCCTTTAGGGTTAAAGGGGTGTAGGATCCTTTAGGGTTAAAGTAGTGGGATGGTGTAGGATCCTTTAGGGTTAAAGTAGTGGGATGGTGTTGGATCCTATAGGGTTAAAGTAGTGGGATGGTGTAGGATCCTATAGGGTTAAAGTAGGGATGGGATGGTGTAGGGTTAAAGTAGTGGGATGGGATGGTGTTGGATCCTTTAGGGTTAAAGTAGTGGGATGGTGTAGGATCCTTTAGGGTTAAAGTAGTGGGATGGGATCCTTTAGGGTTAAAGTAGTGGGATGGGATGGGATCCTTTAGGGTTAAAGTAGTGGGATGGGATGTGTTGGATCCTTTAGGGTTAAAGTGGGATGGTGGGATGGTGTTGGATCCTTTAGGGTTAAAGTAGTGGGATGGGATGGTGTTGGATCCTTTAGGGTTAAAGTAGTGGGATGGTGTAGGATCCTTTAGGGTTAAAGTAGTGGGATGGTGTAGGATCCTTTAGGGTTAAAGTAGTGGGATGGGATGGTGTTGGATCCTTTAGGGTTAAAGTAGTGGGATGGGATGTGTGGATCCTTTAGGGTTAAAGTAGTGGGATGGGATGGTGTTGGATCCTTTAGGGTTAAAGTAGTGGGATGGGATCCTTTAGGTTAAAGTAGGATGGGATGGTGTAGGAAAGTCCTTTAGGGTTAAAGTAGTGGGATGGTGTTGGATCCTTTAGGGTTAAAGTAGTGGGATGGGATGGTGGGATCCTTTAGGGGTTATCATGGTGTAGGATCCTTTAGGGTTAAAGTAGTGGGATGGTGTTGGATCCTTTAGGGTTAAAGTAGTGGGATGGTGTTGGATCCTTTAGGGTTAAAGTAGTGGGATGGTGTTGGATCCTTTAGGGTTAAAGTAGGGATGGGATGGTGTAGGATCCTTTAGGGTTAAAGTAGTGGGATGGGATGTAGGATCCTTTAGGGTTAAAGTAGTGGGATGGTGTAGGATCCTTTAGGTTAAAGTAGTGGGATGGTGTTGGATCCTTTAGGGTTAAAGTAGTGGGATGGTAGGGGATGGTGTAGGATCCTTTAGGGTTAAAGTAGTTAAAGTAGTGGGATGGGATCCTTTAGGTTAAAGTAGTGGGATCCTTTAGGGTTAAAGTAGTGGGATGGGATGGTGTTGGATCCTTTAGGGTTAAAGTAGTGGGATGGGATGGTGTTGGATCCTTTAGGGTTAAAGTAGTGGGGATGGTGTAGGATCCTTTAGGGTTAAAGTAGTGGGATGGGATGGTGTTGGATCCTTTAGGGTTAAAGTAGTGGGATGGTGTTGGATCCTTTAGGGTTAAAGTAGTGGGATGGGATGGTGTTGGATCCTTTAGGGTTAAAGTAGTGGGATGGGATCCTTTAGGTGTTGGATCCTTTAGGGTTAAAGTAGTGGGATGGTGTAGGATCCTTTAGGGTTAAAGTGGGGATGGTGTAGGATCCTTTAGGGTTAAAGTAGTGGGATGGTGTTGGATCCTTTAGGGTTAAAGTAGTGGGATGGTGTAGGATCCTTTAGGGTTAAAGTAGTGGGATGGTGTAGGATCCTTTAGGGTTAAAGTAGTGGGATGGGATCCTTTAGGGTTAAAGTAGTGGGATGGTGTAGGATCCTTTAGGGTTAAAGTAGTGGGATGGTGTTGGATCCTTTAGGGTTAAAGTAGTGGGATGGTGTTGGATCCTTTAGGGTTAAAGTAGTGGGATGGTGTTGGATCCTATAGGGTTAAAGTAGTGGGATGGTGTAGGATCCTTTAGGGTTAAAGTAGTGGGATGGGATCCTTCAGGGTTAAAGTAGTGGGATGGTGATCCTTTAGGGTTAAAGTAGTGGGATGGTGTAGGATCCTTTAGGGTTAAAGTAGTGGGATGGTGTAGGATCCTTTAGGTTAAAGTAGTGGGATGGGATCCTTCAAAGTGTAGGATCCTTTAGATGGTGGTGTTGGATCCTTTAGGGTTAAAGTAGTGGGATGGTGTTGGATCCTTTAGGGTTAAAGTAGTGGGATGGGATGGTGTTGGATCCTTTAGGGTTAAAGTAGTGGGATGGTGTAGGATCCTTTAGGGTTAAAGTAGTGGGATGGTGTAGGATCCTTTAGGGTTAAAGTAGTGGGATGGTGTAGGATCCTTTAGGGTTAAAGTAGTGGGATGGTGTTGGATCCTTTAGGGTTAAAGTAGTGGGATGGTGTTGGATCCTTTAGGGTTAAAGTAGTGGGATGGTGTAGGATCCTTTAGGGTTAAAGTAGTGGGATGGTGTAGGATCCTTTAGGGTTAAAGTAGTGGGATGGTGTAGGTGTTGGATCCTTTAGGGTTAAAGTAGTGGGATGGTGTAGGATCCTTTAGGGTTAAAGTAGTGGGATGGGATGGTGTAGGATCCTTCAGGGTTAAAGTAGTGGGATGGGATGGTGTTGGATCCTATAGGGTTAAAGTAGTGGGATGGTGTAGGATCCTTTAGGGTTAAAGTAGTGGGATGGTGTAGGATCCTTTAGGGTTAAAGTAGTGGGATGGTGTAGGATCCTTTAGGGTTAAAGTAGTGGGATGGTGTAGGATCCTTTAGGGTTAAAGTAGTGGGATGGTGTTGGATCCTTTAGGGTTAAAGTAGTGGGATGGTGTTGGATCCTTTAGGGTTAAAGTAGTGGGATGGGATGGTGTTGGATCCTTTAGGGTTAAAGTAGTGGGATGGGATGGTGTTGGATCCTTTAGGGTTAAAGTAGTGGGATGGTGTAGGATCCTTTAGGGTTAAAGTAGGGATGGGATGGGTTAAAGTGTGGGATGGTGTAGGATCCTTAGGGTTAAAGTAGTGGGATGGTGTAGGATCCTTTAGGGTTAAAGTAGTGGGATGGGATGGTGTTGGATCCTATAGGGTTAAAGTAGTGGGATGGTGTAGGATCCTTTAGGGTTAAAGTAGTGGGATGGGATGGTGTAGGATCCTATAGGGTTAAAGTAGTGGGATGGTGTTGGATCCTTTAGGGTTAAAGTAGTGGGATGGGATGGTGTAGGATCCTTTAGGGTTAAAGTAGTGGGATGGGATGGTGTTGGATCCTTTAGGGTTAAAGTAGTGGGATGGTGTAGGATCCTTTAGGGTTAAAGTAGTGGGATGGTGTTGGATCCTTTAGGGTTAAAGTAGTGGGATGGTGTAGGATCCTTTAGGGTTAAAGTAGTGGGATGGTGTTGGATCCTTTAGGGTTAAAGTAGTGGGATGGTGTTGGATCCTTTAGGGTTAAAGTAGTGGGATGGTGTAGGATCCTTTAGGGTTAAAGTAGTGGGATGGTGTAGGATCCTTTAGGGTTAAAGTAGTGGGATGGGATGGTGTTGGATCCTATAGGGTTAAAGTAGGGATGGTGATCCTTTAGGGTTAAAGTAGTGGGATGGTGTAGGATCCTTTAGGGTTAAAGTAGTGGGATGGTGTAGGATCCTTTAGGGTTAAAGTAGTGGGATGGGATGGTGTTGGATCCTTTAGGGTTAAAGTAGTGGGATGGTGTAGGATCCTTTAGGGTTAAAGTAGTGGGATGGGATGGTGTTGGATCCTTTAGGGTTAAAGTAGTGGGATGGTGTAGGATCCTTTAGGGTTAAAGTAGTGGGATGGTGTAGGATCCTTTAGGGTTAAAGTAGTGGGATGGGATGGTGTTGGATCCTTTAGGGTTAAAGTAGTGGGATGGTGTAGGATCCTTAAAGTAGGGTTAAAGGGTTAAAGTAGTGGGATGGTGTAGGATCCTTTAGGGTTAAAGTAGTGGGATGGGATGTGTTGGATCCTTTAGGGTTAAAGTAGTGGGATGGTGTTGGATCCTTTAGGGTTAAAGTAGTGGGATGGTGTTGGATCCTTTAGGTTAAAGTAGGATCCTTTAGGGTTAAAGTAGTGGGATGGTGTATCCTTTAGGATCCTTTAGGGTTAAAGTAGTGGGATGGTGTAGGATCCTTTAGGGTTAAAGTAGTGGGATGGTGTGTGGATCCTTTAGGGTTAAAGTAGTGGGATGGTGTGTAGGATCCTTTAGGGTTAAAGTAGTGGGATGGTGTAGGATCCTTTAGGGTTAAAGTAGTGGGATGGTGTAGGATCCTTTAGGGTTAAAGTAGTGGATCCTTTAGGGTTAAAGTAGTGGGATGGTGTAGGATGGGTTAAAGTAGTGGGATGGATCCTTTAGGGTTAAAGTAGTGGGATGGTGTAGGATCCTTTTAAAGTAGTGGGATGGTGTAATCCTTTAGGGTTAAAGTAGTGGGATGGTGTAGGATCCTTTAGGGTTAAAGTAGTGGGATGGTGTTGGATCCTTTAGGGTTAAAGTAGTGGGATGGTGTAGGATCCTTTAGGGTTAAAGTAGTGGGATGGTGTAGGATCCTTTAGGGTTAAAGTAGTGGGATGGGATGGTGTAGGATCCTTTAGGGTTAAAGTAGTGGGATGGTGTAGGATCCTTTAGGGTTAAAGTAGTGGGATGGGATGGTGTTGGATCCTTTAGGGTTAAAGTAGTGGGATGGGATGGTGTTGGATCCTTTAGGGTTAAAGTAGTGGGATGGTGTAGGATCCTTTAGGGTTAAAGTAGTGGGATGGTGTAGGATCCTTTAGGGTTAAAGTAGTGGGATGGGATGGTGTAGGATCCTTAAAGTAGGGGATTGGTGTTGGATCCTTTAGGGTTAAAGTAGGATGGGATGGTGTAGGATCCTTTAGGGTTAAAGTAGTGGGATGGGATGGTGTTGGATCCTTTAGGGTTAAAGTAGTGGGATGGGATGGTGTGGGATGGTGTTGGATCCTTTAGGGTTAAAGTAGTGGGATGGGATGGTGTTGGATCCTTTAGGGTTAAAGTAGTGGGATGGTGATCCTTTAGGTTAAAGTAGTGGGATCCTTTAGGGTTAAAGTAGTGGGATGGTGTAGGATCCTTTAGGGTTAAAGTAGTGGGATGGTGTTGGATCCTTTAGGGTTAAAGTAGTGGGATGGTGTTGGATCCTTTAGGGTTAAAGTAGTGGGATGGTGTTGGATCCTTTAGGGTTAAAGTAGTGGGATGGTGTAGGATCCTATAGGGTTAAAGTAGTGGGATGGTGTAGGATCCTTTAGGGTTAAAGTAGTGGGATGGTGTAGGATCCTTTAGGGTTAAAGTAGTGGGATGGTGTAGGATCCTTTAGGGTTAAAGTAGTGGGATGGGATGGTGTAGGATCCTTTAGGGTTAAAGTAGTGGGATGGGATGGTGTTGGATCCTTTAGGGTTAAAGTAGTGGGATGGGATGGTGTTGGATCCTTTAGGGTTAAAGTAGTGGGATGGTGTAGGATCCTTTAGGGTTAAAGGGTTAAAGTAGTGGATGGGATGGTGTAGGGGATCCTTTAGGGTTAAAGTAGTGGGATGGTGTTGGATCCTTTAGGGTTAAAGTAGTGGGATGGGATGGTGTTGGATCCTTTAGGGTTAAAGTAGTGGGATGGTGTTGGATCCTTTAGGGTTAAAGTAGTGGGATGGTGTAGGATCCTTTAGGGTTAAAGTATGGGATGGTGGTTAGGATCCTTTAGGGTTAAAGTAGTGGGATAGGGGATGGTGTTGGATCCTTTAGGGTTAAAGTAGTGGGATGGTGTTGGATCCTTTAGGGTTAAAGTAGTGGGATGGTGTTGGATCCTTTAGGGTTAAAGTAGTGATCCTTTAGGGTTAAAGTAGTGGGATGGTGTTGGATCCTTTAGGGTTAAAGTAGTGGGATGGTGTTGGATCCTTTAGGGTTAAAGTAGTGGGATGGTGTTGGATCCTTTAGGGTTAAAGTAGTGGGATGGTGTAGGATCCTTTAGGGTTAAAGTAGTGGGATGGTGTAGGATCCTTTAGGGTTAAAGTAGTGGGATGGTGTAGGATCCTTTAGGGTTAAAGTAGTGGGATGGTGTAGGATCCTTTAGGGTTAAAGTAGTGGGATGGTGTAGGATCCTTTAGGGTTAAAGTAGTGGGATGGGATGGTGTTGGATCCTATAGGGTTAAAGTAGTGGGATGGGATGGTGTAGTGGGTGTATCCTTTAGGGTTAAAGTAGTGGGATGGTGTAGGATCCTTTAGGGTTAAAGTAGTGGGATGGTGTGGGATGGTGTAGGATCCTTTAGGGTTAAAGTAGTGGGATGGTGTTGGATCCTTTAGGGTTAAAGTAGTGGGATGGTGTTGGATCCTTTAGGGTTAAAGTAGTGGGATGGTGTTGGATCCTTTAGGGTTAAAGTAGTGGGATGGTGTAGGATCCTTTAGGGTTAAAGTGTGGGATGGTGTTGGATCCTATAGGGTTAAAGTAGTGGGATGGTGTAGGATCCTTCAGGGTTAAAGTAGTAGTGGGATGGTGTAGGATCCTTTAGGGTTAAAGTAGTGGGATGGTGTAGGATCCTTTAGGGTTAAAGTAGTGGGATGGGATGGTGTAGGATCCTTCAGGGTTAAAGTAGTGGGATGGGATGGTGTTGGATCCTTTAGGGTTAAAGTAGTGGGATGGGATGTGTGGTGTAGGATCCTTTAGGGTTAAAGTAGTGGGATGGTGTGGTGTATCCTTTAGGGTTAAAGTAGTGGGATGGTGTAGGATCCTTTAGGGTTAAAGTAGTGGGATGGTGTTGGATCCTTTAGGGTTAAAGTAGTGGGATGGGATGGTGTTGGATCCTTTAGGGTTAAAGTAGTGGGATGGGATGGTGTTGGATCCTTTAGGGTTAAAGTAGTGGGATGGTGTAGGATCCTTTAGGGTTAAAGTAGTGGGATGGGATGGTGTAGGATCCTATAGGGTTAAAGTAGTGGGATGGTGTTGGATCCTTTAGGGTTAAAGTAGTGGGATGGGATGGTGTAGGATCCTTTAGGGTTAAAGTAGTGGGATGGTGTAGGATCCTTTAGGGTTAAAGTAGTGGGATGGGATGGTGTAGGATCCTATAGGGTTAAAGTAGTGGGATGGTGTTGGATCCTTTAGGGTTAAAGTAGTGGGATGGGATGGTGTTGGATCCTTTAGGGTTAAAGTAGTGGGATGGGATGGTGTTGGATCCTTTAGGGTTAAAGTAGTGGGATGGTGTAGGATCCTTTAGGGTTAAAGTAGTGGGATGGTGTTGGATCCTTTAGGGTTAAAGTAGTGGGATGGTGTAGGATCCTTTAGGGTTAAAGTAGTGGGATGGTGTTGGATCCTTTAGGGTTAAAGTAGTGGGATGGGATGGTGTAGGATCCTTTAGGGTTAAAGTAGTGGGATGGTGTTGGATCCTTTAGGGTTAAAGTAGTGGGATGGTGTTGGATCCTTTAGGGTTAAAGTAGTGGGATGGTGTTGGATCCTATAGGGTTAAAGTAGTGGGATGGTGTAGGATCCTATAGGGTTAAAGTAGTGGGATGGTGTAGGATCCTTCAGGGTTAAAGTAGTGGGATGGTGTAGGATCCTTTAGGGTTAAAGTAGTGGGATGGTGTAGGATCCTTTAGGGTTAAAGTAGTGGGATGGGATGGTGTAGGATCCTTCAGGGTTAAAGTAGTGGGATGGGATGGTGTTGGATCCTTTAGGGTTAAAGTAGTGGGATGGGATGGTGTTGGATCCTTTAGGGTTAAAGTAGTGGGATGGTGTAGGATCCTTTAGGGTTAAAGTAGTGGGATGGTGTAGGATCCTTTAGGGTTAAAGTAGTGGGATGGGATGGTGTAGGATCCTATTATGGTTAAAGTTAAAGTAGGGATGGTGTAGGATCCTTTAGGGTTAAAGTAGTGGGATGGGATGGTGTTGGATCCTTTAGGGTTAAAGTAGTGGGATGGTGTAGGATCCTTTAGGGTTAAAGTAGTGGGATGGTGTTGGATCCTTTAGGGTTAAAGTAGTGGGATGGTGTAGGATCATTTAGGGTTAAAGTAGTGGGATGGTGTTGGATCCTTTAGGGTTAAAGTAGTGGGATGGTGTAGGATCATTTAGGGTTAAAGTAGTGGGATGGTGTTGGATCCTTTAGGGTTAAAGTAGTGGGATGGTGTTGGATCCTTTAGGGTTAAAGTAGTGGGATGGTGTTGGATCCTTTAGGGTTAAAGTAGTGGGATGGTGTAGGATCCTTCAGGGTTAAAGTAGTGGGATGGGATGGTGTAGGATCCTTTAGGGTTAAAGTAGTGGGATGGTGTAGGATCCTTCAGGGTTAAAGTAGTGGGATGGTGTAGGATCCTTCAGGGTTAAAGTAGTGGGATGGTGTAGGATCCTTCAGGGTTAAAGTAGTGGGATGGTGTTGGATCCTTAGGGTTAAAGTAGTGGGATGGTGATCCTTTAGGGTTAAAGTAGTGGGATGGTGTAGGATCCTTTAGGGTTAAAGTAGTGGGATGGTGTAGGATCCTATAGGGTTAAAGTAGTGGGATGGTGTAGGATCCTATGGGTTAAAGGGTTAAAGTAGTGAGATGGTGTAGGATCCTTTAGGGTTAAAGTAGTGGGATGGGATGGTGTAGGATCATTCAGGGTTAAAGTAGTGGGATGGTGTTGGATCCTATAGGGTTAAAGTAGTGGGATGGGATGGTGTTGGATCCTATAGGGCCAAAGTAGTGGGATGGGATGGTGTTGGATCCTTTAGGGTTAAAGTAGTGGGATGGTGTTGGATCCTATAGGGTTAAAGTAGTGGGATGGGATGGTGTAGGATCCTATAGGGTTAAAGTAGTGGGATGGTGTAGGATCCTATAGGGTGAAAGTAGTGGGATGGTGGATCCTATAGGGTTAAAGTAGTGGGATGGTGTTGGATCCTTTCGGGTTAAAGTAGTGGGATGGTGTTGGATCCTATAGGGCCAAAGTAGTGGGATGGGATGGTGTTGGATCCTTTAGGGTTAAAGTAGTGGGATGGTGTTGGATCCTTTAGGGTTAAAGTAGTGGGATGGTGGATCCTATAGGGTTAAAGTAGTGGGATGGTGTTGGATCCTTTGTTGGAGTTAAAGTAGTGGGATGGTGTTGGATCCTTTAGGGTTAAAGTAGTGGGATGGGATGGTGTAGGATCCTTTAGGGTTAAAGTAGTGGGATGGGATGGTGTTGGATCCTATAGGGTTAAAGTAGTGGGATGGTGTAGGATCCTTTAGGGTTAAAGTAGTGGGATGGGATGGTGTAGGATCCTATAGGGTTAAAGTAGTGGGATGGTGTAGGATCCTATAGGGTTAAAGTAGTGGGATGGTGTAGGATCCTATAGGGTTAAAGTAGTGGGATGGTGTAGGATCCTTTAGGGTTAAAGTAGTGGGATGGGATGGTGTTGGATCCTATAGGGTTAAAGTAGTGGGATGGTGTAGGATCCTATAGGGTTAAAGTAGTGGGATGGTGTAGGATCCTTCAGGGTTAAAGTAGTGGGATGGGATGGTGTTGGATCCTATAGGGTTAAAGTAGTGGGATGGTGTAGGATCCTATAGGGTTAAAGTAGTGGGATGGTGTAGGATCCTATAGGGTTAAAGTAGTGGGATGGTGTAGGATCCTTTAGGGTTAAAGTAGTGGGATGGTGTAGGATCCTATAGGGTTAAAGTAGTGGGATGGAGTAGGATCTTTAGGGCCAAAGTAGATGGGATGGTGTAGGATCCTATAGGGCCAAAGTAGTGGGATGGTGTAGGATCCTATAGGGCCAAAGTAGTGGGATGGTGTAGGATCATATAGGGCCAAAGTAGTGGGATGGTGTAGGATCCTATAGGGCCAAAGTAGTGGGATGGTGTAGGATCCTATAGGGCCAAAGTAGTGGGATGGTGTAGGATCCTATAGGGCCAAAGTAGTGGGATGGTGTAGGATCCTATAGGGCCAAAGTAGTGGGATGGTGTAGGATCCTATAGGGCCAAAGTAGTGGGATGGGCTGGTGTAGGATCCTATAGGGCCAAAGTAGTGGGATGGTGTAGGATCCTATAGGGCCAAAGTAGTGGGATGGTGTAGGATCCTATAGGGCCAAAGTAGTGGGATGGTGTAGGATCCTATAGGGCCAAAGTAGTGGGATGGGCTGGTGTAGGATCCTTTAGGGCCAAAGTAGTGGGATGGTGTAGGATCCTATAGGGTTAAAGTAGTGGGATGGTGTAGGATCCTATAGGGTTAAAGTAGTGGGATGGTGTAGGATCCTTTAGGGTTAAAGTAGTGGGATGGTGTAGGATCCTATAGGGTTAAAGTAGTGGGATGGTGTAGGATCCTATAGGGCCAAAGTTGTGGGATGGTGTAGGATCCTATAGGGCCAAAGTAGTGGGATGGGCTGGTGTAGGATCCTATAGGGCCAAAGTAGTGGGATGGTGTAGGATCCTATAGGGCCAAAGTAGTGGGATGGGCTGGTGTAGGATCCTATAGGGTCAAAGTAGTGGGATGGTGTAGGATCCTATCGGGCCAAAGTAGTGGGATGGCGTAGGATCCTATAGGGGGGAGTGACCAAAATGTGCAACATCACACTCTGACCTGCGAAAGGCAATGATACAGCTTCTTCATGTGAAAAGTCACATGAAGAAGAAGAATAAGGGTTGACAAGAGCAAGACTTGGCTCTGATTATAAAAAGAAGATATGGGCGTTTTTATAATCCCAAAGTCTAGGACCAAGAAACATGGAGAGGCAGCCTTGAGTTACTATGACCCCAGACTCTGAACTAGCCTGCTAGAGAACCTGAGGGGGGCCAAGAGGCATGGAGAGGCAGCCTTGAGTTACTATGACCCCAGACTCTGAACTAGCCTGCTAGAGAACCTGAGGGGGGCCAAGAGGCATGGAGAGGCAGCCTTGAGTTACTATATGGGGTGGCAGGGTTGCCTAGCGGTTAGAGCGTTGGACTAGTAACCGGAAGGTTGCAAGTTCAAATCCCCGAGCTGACAAGGTACAAATCTGTCGTTCTGTCCCTGAACAGGCAGTTAACCCACTGTTCCTAGGCCGTCATTGAAAATAAGAATTTGTTCTTAACTGACTTGCCTAGTTAAATAAAGGTAAAATGTAAAAAAAACTATACCCCCAGACTCTGAACTAGCCTGTCAGAGAACCTGAGGGGCATGGAGAGGCAGCCTTTAGTTACTATACCCCCAGACTCTGAACTAGCCTGCTGGGGGACCGAGAGGCAGCCTTTAGTTACTATACCCCCAGACTCTGAACTAGCCTGCTGGGGGACCGAGAGGCAGCCTTTAGTTACTATGTCCACAGACTCTGGAATAGCCTACCTGAGAGGCAGCCTTTAGTTACTATGACCCCAGACTCTGAACTAGCCTGTCAGAGAACCTGAGGGGGGCCAAAACTGTGGACATATTTCAAATAGATTTTAATAACACACCTTTTCAGCTTTGCTTTTCCTTTAAAGTAGTTACGTTTTTATTGTCACTCTTTGGCTTTTTGATCCTCTGTTTGTTGTGCAGTAAATATTTATTTTTGTTTTTCTCATTCTGTTGCATTCCATGTCTGAAATGTGCTGTATAATAAATATGGATTTGATAGTGGGAGTGTGACTCTGCCCTTTAGTTCAACAACTGCAGTGGGTGTTTCTGTTGTAAGACAGAAAGTAACTTACTGGGGTTAATCAGATGTCCAGTATCCTTCTCTTCTTCTTCCAATACGACAGTTATCTCTCCCTCCTCCTTCACTCCAAAAACGGGATCTTCCTCTTTCTCTTCTTTCACTGCAACATCCTCATCCTCTACTTTTGTTACTGTGACATCCTCCTCTTCCTTCTCCTCTTTTACGACAACATTCAGCCACAGACCCTCTTTATCCGTCCAGCAGACCTCCTCTTCTTTATCAGGAGGAGAGCAGCTCAGTGAACTCATGGTCGGAGATGTTAGCTAACAGTTAGCTATCTAGGCTAGTGAACTAAACCAGTCAGCTATCTGACTAATAACAACAATGTAAATATAAAATTAAATGGGATAACTAGCTAGACGACAGAAGAAGTGAGTTTAAAACACAGTGGATAATATACATGAACGAGTGTAAAGAGCTTCAATGTTTCAGCTAGCAAGCTACCGAGGTGGCTGACCATTATCATTTAACTATAAAAGAACATGGCTGACTAGTTGGCTTGTCACTAGTTACTACAGCCACAAAGTCAACATTGGCTATCGTAAAAACAATATATGAAAACAAACATTACATTTTTTGTTGTCTTCATTTAAGGTTAGGCATTATGTTAGGTTTAAAAATCTGATTTTAATAAGAGAAGTTGGAGAATTGAGAATTGGGCGAGGTTTAGCCATAATTATGACTTTGTGACTGTGGTAACTAGAGACGACCGACTGGCTGTTGTTGTTTAAAGAAGAGTCCGGTTCAACACCACGTCACATTCTGGCAGACTGTCCTGAAAGACTCACAGCGCCCTCTGCTGACTGGAGTGGAAAACGCAGTTTTTTAAAAATATTTTTATTTTACCTTTATTTAACGAGGCAAGTCAGTTAAGAACAAATTCTTATTTTCAATGACGGCCTTGGAACAGTGGGTTCAGGGGCAGAACGACAGATTTGTACCTTGTCAGCTCAGGGGGTTTGAACTTGCAACCTTTCGGTGACTAGTCCAAGGCTCTAACCACTAGGCTACCCTGCCGCCCCAGTTGAGGGAATGTTTTATTTTATTTTCTGTTAAAACAATTGCAACAATTGGTTTGATTTTATTTCCAATAATAATGTTATATCACATTATATGAAAGGAACCTCAAAGTTATTATTAATCATATTAATCGTATTAATCATTTAGGCTGTATCTGCAAAATATCATCCTTATATTCCTCCCCCTCTCTTTCCCTTAGTATATTGTCGGCCACAATCGATCTCGTTCCATATTTTCCCACTGCCAACCACTGGGCTTTCAACTCAGTTCAAGGGGCATTATTCGCATGGGAAACAAATTGTAATGAAACGGCAGGGAGCAGGTCTCGAACCCTCGACCTTCTAGCCCGAAGTCCAGGGATCCAGCGGCAGAGTCAATATCCGCGCTTATAAACCCAGGGTCGTTTCAATATGTTAACATTGCCAAAGCAAGTGAAGTAGATTATATACATAGATTATATACACAAGTGAAATAAACAATAAAAATGAGCAGTAAACATTACACGCACAGAATTTCAAAAATAATTTTTAAAAACGTTACACTATTTTGTAGTGAGTGGAAACGCCAACCGGATGCTTCATATTTATACATCCGGTGAATGATCTGTCTCATTGTTCTGTGGTGATAGTGGAAGGACCGCTTCTTACCACAGTCATAAAGTCATAATTATGGCAAAACCCCATCCATTTACACAACTTTTCTTCTTAAAATCTGATTTTTAAACCTAACCTTAACCACACTGTTAAGATTATGCCTAACCCTAATCTCAAATGAAGAACAAAAAGTAGATTTCTGTTTTCATAAATGTTTTACCAATGTTGACATTGTGGCTGTGGTAACTAGTGACAAGCCAACTAGTCAGCCATGTTCTTTTATAGTTAAATGATAATGGTCAGCCACCTCGGTAGCTTGCTAGCTGAAACATTGAAGCTCTTTACACTCGTTCATGTATATTGTCCACTGTGTTTTAAACTCACTTCTTCTGTCGTCTAGCTAGTTATCCCATTTAATGTCATATTTACATTGTTGTTATTAGTCAGCTAACCGAGCTGGCTGGTTAAGTTAGCATTAGCCTAGCTAGCTAACATCTCTGACCATGAGTTCACTGAGCTGCTCTCCTCCTGATAAAGAAGAGGAGGTCTGCTGGACGGAGAAAGAGGGTCTGTGGCTGAATGTTGTTGTGAAAGAGGAGAAGGAAGAGGAGGATATCACAGTAACAAAAGTAGAGGATGAGGATGTTGCAGTGAAAGAAGAAGAGAAAGATGAAGATCCCGTTTTTGGAGTGAAGGAGGAGGGAGAGATAACTGTCGTATTGGAAGAAGAAGAGGAGGATACTGGACATCTGATTAACCCCAGTAAGTTACTTACTGTCTTACAACAGAAACACCCACTGCAGTTGTTGAACTAAAGCGCAGAGTCACACTCCCACTATCAAAACGGACATATCTTTGAACCCTTATTCAAGTTCATGTGACTTTTCATCAGACTAGATGTTGTTTTGCCTCCTGACGTGGGTCGGAGGGCAGTTTTGTGTATTTTGGTCTGACAAAATGTAAAATTGCACCACCATCTTACCCTGTACCTATACATTATCTAACCCTGTACCTATACACTATCTAACCCTGTACCTATACATTATCTAACCCTGTACCTATACATTATCTAACCCTGTACCTATACACTATCTAACCCTGTACCTATACACTATCTAACCCTGTACCTATACACTATCTAACCCTGTACCTATACACTATCTAACCCTGTACCTATACACTATCTAACCCTGTACCTATACACTATCTAACCCTGTACCTATACACTATCTAACCCTGTACCTATACATTATCTAACCCTGTACCTATACACTATCTAACCCTGTACCTATACACTATCTAACCCTGTACCTAACCCTATACACTATCTAACCCTGTACCTATACCTATCTGTACCTATACACTATCTAACCCTGTACCTATACACTATCTAACCCTGTACCTATACACTATCTAACCCTGTACCTATACACTATCTAACCCTGTACCTATACACTATCTAACCCTGTACCTATACACTATCTAACCCTGTACCTATACACTATCTAACCCTGTACCTATACACTATCTAACCCTGTACCTATACACTATCTAACCCTGTACCTATACACTATCTAACCCTGTACCTATACACTATCTAACCCTGTACCTATACACTATCTAACCCTGTACCTATACACTAACCCTACCTATACACTATCTAACTAACCCTGTACCTATACACTCTACCATCTAACCCTGTACCTATACACTCTACCATCTAACCCTGTACCTATACACCATCTAACCCTGTACCTATACACCATCTAACCCTGTACCTATACACTCTACTATCTAACCCTGTACCTATACACTCTACCATCTAACCCTGTACCTATCCACTATCCCCAAAACCCACCAGCCCATCCCACTACTCTGGCCCTATAAAGGATCCTACACCAGGCCGTTGACCTGGGAGATGTAACGTAGTAAATGTAAATCCGGAACTCTCTAATTATACTGAAAAATATATATATAAACGCAACATTCTACAATGACCTTTGACCTTTTATTCAATGAGCTGGTACTTGGGATCAGAGAGCTCCCATGGTGTTCTTACTACTTTTCATAACATACATAAGAGATGCCGCAAGTTGTTTGTAATGGAAATTACGTTGAAAGTCATGGAGATGTCATGAAATTCCAACTGTCAAAATGTGTATGAAACCTGACAATTTGACTACAGGTATTTACTTTTAAAAAAGTAGCAAAAAAATATTAAAATGTTATTAAAAATAAATGGTTTAAACGGTATTGGGGCAGCAGGGCAGCAGGGCAGCAGGTAGCAGGGCAGCAGGTAGCAGGGCAGCAGGGCAGCAGGTAGCAGGGCAGCAGGTAGCAGGGCAGCAGGTAGAAGGGCAGCAGGGCAGCAGGTAGCAGGGCAGCAGGTAGCAGGGCAGCAGGGCAGCAGGCAGCAGGGCAGCAGGTAGCAGGGCAGCAGGTAGTCTAGTGGTTAGAGCTCGTAACCGAAAGGTTGCTGGATCGAATCCCCCGGGCTCACAAGGTAAAAATCTGTCGTTCTGCCCCATAACAAGGAAGTTAACCCACTGTTCCCTGGTAGGCCGACATTGTAAATAAGAATTTGTTCTTAACTGACTTGCCTGTCAAAATGTGTATGAAACCTCACAATTTGACTACAGGTATTTACTAAAAAAGTTGCTAAAAATATTCACATTTATTAAAATACTTCAAAGAAATAGTTTAAATGGGTATTGGGGTGGCAGGTAGCCTAGTTTAATTTTTTAATTTTTTAATTTAAAAAATCCTTCTCCCAAAATGTTTGACATTTATTCAAAAGCTCTTCTTCTGTCAAATGTTGCTTCTTCTTTCTTTTGTTTCTTTTTCCCCTCCGTGTAGTAACTCCATCTTAATGGAATTAGATCTTTACATTCTGTCCCCCTGCGTGTAGTAACATTAGATCTTTACATTCTGTCCCCCTGCGTGTAGTAACATTAGATCTTTACATTCTGTCCCCCTGCGTGTAGTAACATTAGATCTTTACATTCTGTCCCCCTGCGTGTAGTAACATTAGATCTTTACATTCTGTCCCCCTGCGTGTAGTAACATTAGATCTTTACATTCTGTCCCCCTGCGTGTAGTAACATTAGATCTTTACATTCTGTCCCCCTGCGTGTAGTAACATTAGATCTTTACATTCTGTCCCCCTGCGTGTAGTAACATTAGATCTTTACATTCTGTCCCCCTGCGTGTAGTAACATTAGATCTTTACATTCTGTCCCCCTGGTGTAGTAACATTAGATCTTTACATTCTGTCCCCCTTGTAGTAACATTAGATCTTTACATTCTGTCCTCCTGCATGTAGTAACTCCATCTTAATGGCATTAGATCTTTACATTCTGTCCCCCTGCGTGTAGTAACATTAGATCTTTACATTCTGTCCCCCTCCGTGTAGTAACATTAGATCTTAACATTCTGTCCCCCTGAGTAACATTAGATCTTAACATTCTGTCCCCCTGCGTGTAGTAACATTAGATCTTAACATTCTGTCCCCCTGTGTGTAGTAACATTAGATCTTAACATTCTGTCCCCCTGCGTGTAGTAACATTAGATCTTAACATTCTGTCCCCCTGCGTGTAGTAACCCCATCTTAATGGCATTAGATATTTTACATTCTGTCCCCCTGCGTGTAGTAACATTAGATCTTTACATTCTGTTCCCCTGCGTGTAGTAACATTAGATATTTTACATTCTGTCCCCCTGCGTGTAGTAACATTAGATCTTTACATTCTGTCCCCCTGCGTGTAGTAACATTAGATCTTAACATTCTGTCCCCCTGCGTGTAGTAACCCCATCTTAATGGCATTAGATATTTTACATTCTGTCCCCCTGCGTGTAGTAACATTAGATCTTAACATTCTGTCCCCCTGCGTGTAGTAACATTAGATCTTTACATTCTGTCCCCCTGCGTGTAGTAACTCCATCTTAATGGCATTAGATCTTTACATTCTGTCCCCCTGCGTGTAGTAACATTAGATCTTTACATTCTGTCCCCCTGCGTGTAGTAACATTAGATCTTTACATTCTGTCCCCCTGCGTGTAGTAACATTAGATCTTTACATTCTGTCCCCCTGCGTGTAGTAACATTAGATCTTAACATTCTGTCCTCCTGCGTGTAGTAACCCCATCTTAATGGCATTAGATCTTTACATTCTGTCCCCCTGCGTGTAGTAACATTAGATCTTTACATTCTGTCCCCCTGCGTGTAGTAACATTAGATCTTTACATTCTGTCCCCCTGCGTGTAGTAACATTAGATCTTTACATTCTGTCCCCCTGCGTGTAGTAACATTAGATCTTTACATTCTGTCCCCCTGCGTGTAGTAACATTAGATCTTTACATTCTGTTCCCCTGCGTGTAGTAACATTAGATCTTTACATTCTGTTCCCCTGCGTGTAGTAACATTAGATCTTTACATTCTGTCCCCCTGCGTGTAGTAACATTAGATCTTTACATTCTGTCCCCCTGCGTGTAGTAACATTAGATCTTTACATTCTGTCCCCCTGCGTGTAGCAACATTAGATCTTTACATTCTGTCCCCCTGCGTGTAGTAACTCCATCTTAATGGCATTAGATCTTTACATTCTGTCCCCCTGCGTGTAGTAACATTAGATCTTTACATTCTGTCCCCCTGCGTGTAGTAACATTAGATCTTAACATTCTGTCCCCCTGCGTGTAGTAACATTAGATCTTAACATTCTGTCCCCCTGCGTGTAGTAACATTAGATCTTAACATTCTGTCCCCCTGTGTGTAGTAACATTAGATCTTAACATTCTGTCCCCCTGCGTGTAGTAACATTAGATCTTAACATTCTGTCCCCCTGCGTGTAGTAACCCCATCTTAATGGCATTAGATATTTTACATTCTGTCCCCCTGCGTGTAGTAACATTAGATCTTTACATTCTGTCCCCCTGCGTGTAGTAACATTAGATATTTTACATTCTGTCCCCCTGCGTGTAGTAACATTAGATCTTTACATTCTGTCCCCCTGCGTGTAGTAACATTAGATCTTAACATTCTGTCCCCCTGCGTGTAGTAACCCCATCTTAATGGCATTAGATATTTTACATTCTGTCCCCCTGCGTGTAGTAACATTAGATCTTTACATTCTGTCCCCCTGCGTGTAGTAACATTAGATCTTAACATTCTGTCCTCCTGCGTGTAGTAACATTAGATCTTTACATTCTGTCCTCCTGCGTGTAGTAACTCCATCTTAATGGCATTAGACCTTTACATTCTGTCCCCCTGCGTGTAGTAACATTAGATCTTTACATTCTGTCCCCCTGCGTGTAGTAACATTAGATCTTTACATTCTGTCCCCCTGCGTGTAGTAACATTAGATCTTTACATTCTGTCCCCCTGCGTGTAGTAACATTAGATCTTAACATTCTGTCCTCCTGCGTGTAGTAACCCCATCTTAATGGCATTAGATCTTTACATTCTGTCCCCCTGCGTGTAGTAACATTAGATCTTTACATTCTGTCCCCCTGCGTGTAGTAACATTAGATCTTTACATTCTGTCCCCCTGCGTGTAGTAACATTAGATCTTTACATTCTGTCCCCCTGCGTGTAGTAACATTAGATCTTTACATTCTGTCCCCCTGCGTGTAGTAACATTAGATCTTAACATTCTGTCCTCCTCCGTGTAGTAACCCCATCTTAATGGCATTAGATCTTAACATTCTGTCCCCCTGCGTGTAGTAACATTAGATCTTAACATTCTGTCCTCCTGCGTGTAGTAACCCCATCTTAATGGCATTAGATCTTTACATTCTGTCCCCCTGCGTGTAGTAACATTAGATCTTTACATTCTGTCCCCCTGCGTGTAGTAACATTAGATCTTTACATTCTGTCCCCCTGCGTGTAGTAACATTAGATCTTTACATTCTGTTCCCCTGCGTGTAGTAACATTAGATCTTTACATTCTGTCCCCCTGCGTGTAGTAACATTAGATCTTTACATTCTGTCCCCCTGCGTGTAGTAACATTAGATCTTTACATTCTGTCCCCCTGCGTGTAGTAACATTAGATCTTTACATTCTGTCCCCCTGCGTGTAGTAACATTAGATCTTTACATTCTGTCCCCCTGCGTGTAGTAACATTAGATCTTTACATTCTGTCCCCCTGCGTGTAGTAACCCCATCTTAATGGCATTGGATCTTTTACATTCTGTAAAAGTGGAGAAGACATGAGAAACACCTCAATTCTGGATCTGACAATAAAAAGGCCACTCTAAAATCTGCAGTTTTGTCACACAACACAATGCTGATCAAACAGCATGATCATTACAAAGGTGCACCTTGTGCTGGGGACAATAAAAGGACACAATGCCACAGATGTATCAAGTTTTGAGGGAGCGTGCAATTGGCACGCTGACTGCAGGAATTTCCACCACAGCTTTTGCTCGAGAGTTGAATGTTCATTTCTCTACAATAAGCCGCCTCCAACATCAGTTTAGAGAATTTGGTGTTGAATATTTATGACTGTCATTAAGCCCTTTTCTGGGGGGAAACTGATTCGGATTGGCTGGGCATGTCTCCCCAGTGGGTTGACCTTTGCCCTCCCATTCTTTCGGCCCTGCCCGGTCATGTAAAATCCATAGGTTAGGGCCTAATTCATTTATTTCAATTGACTGATTTCCTTATTGCATGTTGCGTTTATATTTTGTTCAGTAAATGTAGTAGCTATCTAGCTAAGTGGTTAGCTTCTTCCAAGATCAAGCGTTGCTTGGTAACAGCAGAGAATCCTCTCCTGGATCAACAGCCTTGCTGTCTAATATTTGATTTGTGCAGCAAACTGTGAGTAGCATTTTTTAGTTACTTATATAACTTTATGAGCTGGGATATCTGGCCTCCAAATAGTTTAGTTACTTATATAACTCTATGAGCTGGGATATCTGGCCTCCAAATAATTTAGTTACTTATATAACTTTATGAGTTGAGATATCTGGCCTGGTCTTAAGACAATTGTTAAATTAATTTATAAACATCCTGGGCATCACCTTTCAGCTAAAATAAACAGTGGATTTCAGCTTCTGTGGTCCTTTAACCATCTGTCTGACTTTGTTGTTCACACAGGAGAGAGACGTAACTATCGTGGATCGTCTGGGGAGCCTCAACAACATCATGAAGCAGAGAAGAGACTCTCCACATCAGAACACCTCAAGAGTCCCCAACGGAAACCCACAGGGAAGAAACTTCATCGCTGCTCTGACTGTGGGAAGAGTTACTCAAGATCAGATTCACTAAAAGTACATCAGAAAATTCACACTGGCGATAAATCTCACCGCTGCTCTGACTGTGGGAAGAGTTACTCCAGATCAGATTCCCTCAAAGTACACCAGAGAATACACACGGCAGAGAAAACGTATAGCTGTGATCAATGTGGGAAGAGTTTTACTTCACCTAGCCAGCTGACTATACACCAGAGAACACACACAGGAGAGAAACCTTTCCGCTGCTCTGACTGTGGAAAGAGTTTCGTTATCGCGGGGAATTTAAAATCACACCAGAGAACACACACAGGAGAGAAACCTTATAGCTGTAATCAATGTGGGAAGAATTTTGCTTACTCGAGCAGCCTGATAGCACATTTAAAAACACACACATGAGAGAATCTACTGCGTTGACTGTGGGGAGACCTTTTCAAAATCATCTACATTACAATCACACCAGAGAATTCACACAGGACAGAAATCTTATAGTATTTTAATGATGTCACAATGTAGAATGTTTTAACATTGTAGTAGGAGTGTTCTAATGATGTCACAATGTAGAACCCTAAATGTTTGTCCTCTGTTCTATTGATTTCAGCATGATGTGGATATTAGCCTCATCAGGGGGAAAATCTAGGCTCTGAAATGAAAGAGTCCTATTTATGAGATTTAACAAAAAGTGACTAACAAAAGAAAGTGTTTTGTTACTTACCACGTTGGTGACCCACTTGAATCAAAATGCAACACTTTAAAATGTAGCGAGCTGTTTTCTACAAATTGTCTTCTAACTAATGATGTACACATTATTCCCAGATTCTGTGTCATATCGATTTTGAGTGATGCCAAGTAAGTGTTGCATTTCTCTTCGTTCTGGGGACCCCTAAATTTAAATGCATCACTCCAAAGTGTAGCTGACTGTCTTCTGCAGGTTGTCCTCTAACCAGTGAGGTGAAATATATCTCCCATTTGTTTTTAGTTTTGTTAGTTTCAACAGCAACCTACAACCTGATTTTTATCTGATCGATGTCCGTAATTTATTGCCACTTGTTAAAACAACAGTGTTTTTGGTGCTCATTTAAAAAATAAAAATAACTTCTTTTTTTTCAATGTTTTTAACTTTAAGTTAATTATTGCCATATTAACAAATGGGGTGGTATTTCATCCTATTTACATTTCATGTAACATTTTAGTAATCATAATTATTTACGCAACCAACTGACAATTTATTTTACTATCATATTGTTTACTAAAATAAAACTAGATTATATTTCTGGTTGGATATATGGGTTTTGATATTTCATATTACATAAATGTAATGTAACATTTAGTAATCACAATTATTCACGCAACTAACTTACAATTTATTTTTCTATAATTATATTGTTTACTAACAATGTCGTAAATCAAGCTTATAGTTTGTGCCAGGAGTCATTACATCCTATTCTTACTATTGTAATCAATGGTCTTTCTTAGAATGATCATTAGTCTTTCGTTGTTTTGTTTAATCAATGGTCTTTCCTTAGAATGATCATTAGTCTTTTCAGTTTTTATTGTTCTTTAGTTTTTTTCATCCTCATGATTGTTGTAAATATTTATAAATAAATAAATATTTCAGTTTTTATTTTCATTTGTTTGTTTTTTTAATGTTGTTTTTTCTTTGAAGCATTGATTTGCTTCCATGTCTAAAATGTGCATAAATATGTGTGTAAATAAAGCTTGATTTGATTTGAATCAACAGACTTTTTTGCAAAACCAATGAACAAATATGTGTAAAAGCAACACATCTCGGTCCATCTTAGTATGAAAACTGTATCAATTCTGTTTTTATGTCAAAATTGTGCAATTTTATCTCTTTCAATCAATCCAGTGCAGTTTTGTTTGGATTCCACTACTGAAACAATCAAACAGTATCAATCCCACTTGTCCAGCCTGCTGAAGGCGTGCTGGAGAGGTAAACACCACCCCGGCTCTACCAGGGGCTTGAGGTGGTCTCCCACAGCTCTGCTTATGTCATGTTCTGTGGCCTTGCTGTTCCATTTCTTGACTGCCCCTGCAACACAGAAACACATTTAGTCATATTATATACAACATTAAAAGTAATTAATATGGAGCATCTATGGCCTCAGTTACACCTGGCACCTAAATGTGACTGCTGTCATCTGATCACTCCAAGCTGCATTAGGTTCAGCACAGAAAGAAACACATTTAGTCATATTATACTGAACAAATAGAAACGCAACATGTAAAGTGTTGGTCCCATGTTTCATGAGCTGAAATAAAAGATCCCAGAAACTTTCCATACGAACAAAAAGCTTCTCTCAAATTTTGTGCACAAAGTTGTTTACATTCCTGTTGGTGAGCATTTCTCCTTTACAAAGACAATCCATCCACCTGACAGGTGTGGCATATCAAGAGAAGCCGATTAAACAGCATGATCATTACAAAGGTGCACCTTGTGCTGGGGAGGGACAATAAAAGGACACTATGCCACAGATGTCTCAAGTTTTGAGGGGTTGTACAATTGGCATGCTGACTGTAGGAATGTCCACCAGAGCTGTTGTCAGAGAATTTAATGTTCATGTCTCTACCATAAGCCACCTCCCAACTTCGTTTTAGAGAATTTGGCAGTACATCCAACTGGCCTCACAACCACAGACCACTTGCATTGCGTCATGTGGTATATTCTAGAATTCATCCATGATGTCATAATGACAGTTTAACCAGGTTTATAGGATATATGGTATATTCTAGAATTCATCCATGATGTCATAATGACATCATGCGTCGTGTGGGCGAGCGGTTGTGAAAAGAGTGCCCCATGGTGGCGGTAGGGTTATGGTATGTGCAGGCTTAAGCTAAGGACAATGAACACAATTGCATTTTATCAATGGCAATTTGAATGCACAGAGATACCGTGACTAGATCCTGAGGCCCATTGTCGTGCCATTCATCTGCCGCCATCACCTCATGTTTCAGCATGATAATGCACAGCCCCATGTTGCAAGGATCTGTATACAATTCCTGGAAGCTGAAGAGGTCCCAGTTCTTCCAAGGCCTGCATAATCACCCGACATGTCACCCATTGAGCATGTTTGGGATGCTCTGGATGGACGTGTGCAACATTGTGTTCCAATTCCCAACCAATATTCTGCAACTTCGCCACAGCTATTGAAGAGGAGTGGGACAACATTCCACAGGCCACAATCAACAACCTGATCAACTCTATGCGAAGGACATGTGTAGTGCTGCACGAGGCAAATGGTCACCAGATACTGACTGCTTTTCTGATCCACAACCCAACTGTTTTTTTAGGGTATATTCTAGAATTCATCCATGATGTCATAATTTGAGGGTATCTGTGACCAACAGATGCATATCTGTAGTCCCAGTCATGTGAAATCCATAGATTAGAGCCTCATGTGAATGAATGCATTTATTTAAACTGGCTGATTTCCTTCTATGAACTGTAACTCAGTCAAATCTTTGAAATTGTTTGAAATTGTTGCATGTTGTATTTTTATATTTTTGTTTGTTTGACCTGTTTCTGTATTCTTCTTCGTTGTATTTCTGTATTCTTCTTCTTTGTATTTCTGTATTCTTCTTCTTTGTATTTCTGTATTCTTCTTCTTTGTATTTCTGTATTCTTCTTCTTTGTATTTCTGTATTCTTCTTCGTTGTATTTCTGTATTCTTCTTCTTTGTATTTCTGTATTCTTCTTCTTTGTATTTCTGTATTCTTCTTCTTTGTATTTCTGTATTCTTCTTCGTTGTATTTCTGTATTCTTCTTCGTTGTATTTCTGTATTCTTCTTCTTTGTATTTCTGTATTCTTCTTCGTTGTATTTCTGTATTCTTCTTCGTTGTATTTCTGTATTCTTCTTCGTTGTATTTCTGTATTCTTCTTCTTTGTATTTCTGTATTCTTCTTCGTTGTATTTCTGTATTCTTCTTCTTTGTATTTCTGTATTCTTCTTCTTTGTATTTCTGTATTCTTCTTCTTTGTATTTCTGTATTCTTCTTCTTCGTTGTATATATGTTAGAATTGACTGGCCATAAACTGGCCATAAATGGATGTTACATGAGTATTTATTTTGTTTATTTGGGGCTTCTTCTAACCCAATGCTTTCTACTACAGATAATAATACGATTCGGAATAAACTGTCTGTCAGGTTTCCAGTCTTCAAGAATAGGAAGTATTTGTATTTATTATGGATCCACATTAGTTCCTGCCAAGGCAGCAGCTACTCTTCCTGGGGTTTATTATGGATCCCCATTAGTTCCTGCCAAGGCAGCAGCTACTCTTCCTGGGGTTTATTATGGATCCCCATTAGTTCCTGCCAAGGCAGCAGCTACTCTTCCTGTGGTTTATTATGGATCCCCATTAGTTCCTGCCAAGGCAGCAGCTACTCTTCCTGGGATTTATTATGGATCCCTATTAGTTCCTGCCAAGGCAGCAGCTACTCTTCCTGAGGTTTATTATGGATCCCCATTAGTTCCTGCCAAGGCAGCAGCTACTCTTCCTGGGGTTTATTATGGATCCCCATTAGTTCCTGCCAAGGCAGCAGCTACTCTTCCTGGGGTTTATTATGGATCCCCATTAGTTCCTGCCAAGGCAGCAGCTACTCTTCCTGGGGTTTATTATGGATCCCCATTAGTTCCTGCCAAGGCAGCAGCTACTCTTCCTGGGGTTTATTATGGATCCCCATTAGTTCCTGCCAAGGCAGCAGCTACTCTTCCTGGGGTTTATTATGGATCCCCATTAGTTCCTGCCAAGGCAGCAGCTACTCTTCCTGGGGTTTATTATGGATCCCCATTAGTTCCTGCCAAGGCAGCAGCTACTCTTCCTGGGGTTTATTATGGATCCCCATTAGTTCCTGCCAAGGCAGCAGCTACTCTTCCTGGGGTTTATTATGGATCCCCATTAGTTCCTGCCAAGGCAGCAGCTACTCTTCCTGGGGTTTATTATGGATCCCCATTAGTTCCTGCCAAGGCAGGAGCTACTCTTCCTGGGGTTTATTATAAATCCCCATTAGTTCCTGCCAAGGCAGCAGCTACTCTTCCTGGGGTTTATTATAAAACCCCATTAGTTATACAATTTTAAAATATTATAATACATTCACAACAGATTTCACAACACAGGCCCCTAATCCACTTATCTACAGTGCTAAATCCGGGGTTTCCATGGTTACCAATCCACACCCATGGTTGCCAATCCATCCATCCCCATTGTTACCAATCCAAGGCGTCCTTCCTGGGGTTTATTAATCCATCTATCCCCATGGTTACCAATCCTTCCATCCCCATTGTTACCAATCCATCCCCATGGTTACCAATCCATCCATCCCCATTATGGATTACCAATCCATCTATCCCCATGGTTACCAATCCATCCATCCCCATTATGGATTACCAATCCAGCCATCCCCATTGTTACCAATCCATCCATCCCCATTGTTACCAATCCATCCCCATGGTTACCAATCCATCCATCCCCATGGTTATTATGGATCCCCAATTCCATCTATCCCCATGGTTTATCCATCCATCCCCATGGTTACCAATCCATCCATCCCCATTGTTACCAATCCATCCATCCCCATTAGTTACCAATCCATCCCCATGGTTTACCAATCCATCCATCCCCATGGTTACCAATCCATCCATCCCCATTGTTACCAATCCATCCCCATGGTTACCAATCCATCCCCATGGTTACCAATCCATCCATCCCCATTAGTTACCAATCCAGCTATCCCCATGGTTACCAATCCATCCATCCCCATGGTTACCAATCCATCCATCCCCATTGTTCCAATCCATCCATCCCCATTGTTACCAATCCATCCCCATGGTTACCAATCCATCCATCCCCATGGTTACTGGGGTCCATCCATCCCCATTGTTACCAATCCATCCCCATGGTTACCAATCCATCCATCCCCATGGTTACCAATCCATCCATCCCCATTTCCTGTTACCAATCCATCCCCATGGTTACCAATCCATCCATCCCCATTGTTGGATCCCCAATCCATCCCCATGGTTTCCTGGGGTTTATCCATCCATCCCCATTGTTGCCAATCCTACCCCATGGGGTTTACCCATCCATCCATCCCCATTAGTTACCAATCCATCCATCCCCATTGTTTAATCCATCCCCATTAGTTCCCATGTCAAGTGCTAAATCCATGTTCCTGGGGTTTATTATGTGTTTATGTTATTCTGCTAAGTGTAGCAGTGTCTTCCTGTTTATTCTGTGTGTGTACAGTGCTTCCTGTTATTCTGTGTGTACTGCTTCCTGTTATTCTGTGTGTGTACAGTGTTTGCCATGTTATTGTTAGTACTCTTCAGTGTTTATTATGTTCCCCATTCTGTGTGTGTACAAGGCAGCAGCTACTCTTCCTGGGGTGTATTATGGATCCCCATTATTCTGTGTGTGTCTGCATGTTCCATGTAGTCACTCTTGTGGGAGTTTGTGTATGCTTCCTGCTGTTCCTGTGGTGTATTTGTATTTATGTTTAAAAAAATCTGATTCTACTGGCAGCAGCAGTTTCCTGATGTGGAATAGAGTTCCATGGTGTCATGTCTCTATGTAGTACTGTGGAATAGAGTTCCATGGTAGTCATGTCTCTATGTAGTACTGTGGAATAGAGTTCCATGTTAGTCATGGCTCTATCTTACTGTGGAATAGAGTTCCATGTAGTCATGGCTCTATGTAGTACTGTGGAATAGAGTTCCATGTAGTCATGTCTCTGATGCATGTTACTGTGGAATAGAGTTCCATGTAGTCATGTCTCTATGTAGTACTGTGGAATAGAGTTCCATGTAGTCATGGCTCTATGTAGTACTGTGGAATAGAGTTCCATGTAGTCATGGCTCTATGTAGTACTGTGGAATAGAGTTCCATGTAGTCATGGCTCTATGTAGTACTGTGGAATAGAGTTCCATGTAGTCATGGCTCTATGTAGTACTGTGGAATAGAGTTCCATGTAGTCATGGCTCTATGTAGTACTGTGGAATAGAGTTCCATGTAGTCATGGCTCTATGTAGTACTGTGGAATAGAGTTCCATGTAGTCATGGCTCTATGTAGTACTGTGGAATAGAGTTCCATGTAGTCATGGCTCTATGTAGTACTGTGGAATAGAGTTCCATGTAGTCATGGCTCTATGTAGTACTGTGGAATAGAGTTCCATGTAGTCATGGCTCTATGTAGTACTGTGGAATAGAGTTCCATGTAGTCATGGCTCTATGTAGTACTGTGGAATAGAGTTCCATGTAGTCATGGCTCTATGTAGTACTGTGGAATAGAGTTCCATGTAGTCATGGCTCTATGTAGTACTGTGGAATAGAGTTCCATGTAGTCATGGCTCTATGTAGTACTGTGGAATAGAGTTCCATGTAGTCATGGCTCTATGTAGTACTGTGGAATAGAGTTCCATGTAGTCATGTCTCTATGTAGTACTGTGGAATAGAGTTCCATGTAGTCATGGCTCTATGTAGTACTGTGGAATAGAGTTCCATGTAGTCATGGCTCTATGTAGTACTGTGGAATAGAGTTCCATGTAGTCATGGCTCTATGTAGTACTGTGGAATAGAGTTCCATGTAGTCATGGCTCTATGTAGTACTGTGGAATAGAGTTCCATGTAGTCATGGCTCTATGTAGTACTGTGGAATAGAGTTCCATGTAGTCATGGCTCTGTAGTACTGTGGAATAGAGTTCCATGTATTCATGGCTCTATGTAGTACTGTGGAATAGAGTTCCATGTAGTCATGGCTCTATGTAGTACTGTGGAATAGGTGCTTTAAATGTCAATACCTCTCAGTAGTGATTAAAGTTGTCATTTAATTAACTCTATGTAGTACTGTGGAATAGAGTTCCATGTAGTCATGGCTCTATGTAGTACTGTGGAATAGAGTTCCATGTAGTCATGGCTCTATGTAGTACTGTGGAATAGAGTTCCATGTAGTCATGGCTCTATGTAGTACTGTGGAATAGAGTTCCATGTAGTCATGGCTCTGTAGTACTGGAATACTGTGCGCCTCCCATAGTCTGTTCTGGACTTGGGGTACTGTGGAATAGAGTTCCATCTGTCATGGCTCTATGTCTTGTGGAATAGGTATCCATGTAGTCATCTAAGCTGTGTGCCTGTAGTTCTGGACAGACATTATGGTGCCTCTGGTAAATGTCAATACCTCTCACAAATACCTCTGGTGGCAAGTAGTGATTAAGTTGTCACTTTCCAATTAACTCTGGTGCCGAAATGTACATATACCTCAATTACACCGATTAAAGTGTCCCCGCACATTGACTCTATACCTGTACCCCCTGTATATAGCCTCCACATTGACTCTGTACCAGTACACCCTGTATATAGCCTCCACATTGACTCTGTACTGGTACCCCCTGTATATAGCCTCCACATTGACTCTGTACTGGTACCCCCTGTATATAGCCTCCACATTGACTCTGTACTGGTACCTCCTGTATATAGCCTCCACATTGACTCTGTACTGGTACCCCCTGTATATAGCCTCCACATTGACTCTGTACTGGTACCCCCTGTATATAGCCTCCACATTGACTCTGTACTGGTAACCCCTCAGTTCACAAGATGGTGTTTTCCCTTTTTATCCCCTACTGAGGATCACCCCCCAGTTCACAAGATGTGTTTTTAATACCATTTTATCTCCCCTACTGAGGATCACCCCGCCCAGGGGGATGTCCCTTAACTTTAATACCATATAAGCTCATAATTAATAGTTGCTAATACAAAGATGTTTCTGCTTGGCGGAGTTCAGTTTATTGTTATTGGCAGTTAGTCTCCCAATCCTTCTTCCTCTTATTGCTGTCATGTGCTAGGCAGAAGTGAGACAGGAACATAGTTTAAACAAGAACTGAAAGTATAGTTCCAACACACAGACCTCTGACTTTTGTACAGTTGTAGGAACTTCCTTGTTGATAGTGTTGTTTAAGAAGGTAGAAACTAGGGCCTTTAGGACCTGCCTTGTTGATAGTATTGTTAAGAAGGTCGGACTGCCCAAGGTAGAAACTGGTCCATGTAGTCATGGCTCTGGGTAGTACTGTGGAATAGAAACTAGGGCCATGTAGGACATGGCTGTATGTAGTGTTGTGAATAAAGTTCCTGTAGGACATGGCTCTATGTAGTACTGTGGAATAGAAGTTCCATGTAGTCATGTCTCTATGTAGTACTGTGGAATAGAGTTCCATGCCTAGTCATGGCTCTATGGTAGTACAATAGAGTTCCATGTTGTCATGGCTCTATGTAGGACTGTGGAATAGAGTTGTCACTGCCTATGTAACTGTGGAATAGAAACTATGTAGGACCTGCCTTGTTGATGTGTTGTTAAGAAGGTAGAAACATGGCTCTACCTGTTGTAGTGTTGTTAAGAAGGTAGAAACCCTGTGGAATAGTGTTCCATGTAGTCATGGCTCTGTGTAGTACTGTGCCTCCCATAGTCTGTTCTGGACTTGGGGACTGTGAAGGTACCTCTGGTGGCATGTCTTGTGGGGTATGCGTTGTCTAAGCTGTGGCCTGTAGTTGTTGATAGTGACTGTTAAGAAGGTAGAAACTGGTGTAGGACCTGCCTTGTTGAAATGTCAATACCCTCCAAATACAAGTGTGATTAAAGTTGTCACTTTATTAACTGCTTGTTGACATGTTGTTAAGAAGGTAGAAACTACCTGTATTTGTTGATAGTGTTGAAGGTAGAAACTATGTAGGACTCTTGTTGATAGTACCTGTACCTGCCTGTTGATATAAGAAGGTCCACATTGACTCTGTACCAGTACACCCTGTATATAGCCTCCAGAAGGTAGAAACATTGACTCTTGTTGATACTGGTACCCCCTGTAGGACCTCCACTTGACTCTGTACTGGTACTGTTATAGAAACTAGCCTCCACATTGACTCTGTTGTTAAGAAGGTAGAAACTGGTACCTCCTGTATATAGTTCCAGGTAGATTGACTTGTACTTCTGTTGTTACCCCCTGTATATAGCCTCCTTGGTGACTGTTGTTAAGAAGGTAGAAACCCCTCAGTTCACAAGATGGTGTTTTCCTTTTTAGTGTTGTTACTGGTAGAATCACCCCGCCCAGGGGATGTCCTGTAACCTTTAATACCATATAAGCTCATAATTAATAGTTGCTAATACAAAGATGTTTCTGCTTGGCGGAGTTCAGTTTATTGTTATTGGCAGTTAGTCTCCCAATCCTTCTTCCTCTTATTGCTGTCATGCCTTGTTGCTAGTGCAGAAGTGAGACAGGAACATAGTTTAAGAACTGGGCCTGTAACCTGTATAGTTCAAACACAGACCTCTGACTTTTGTACAGTTGTAGGACCTGCCTTGTTGATAGTATTGTTTAAGAAGGTAGAAACTAGGGCCTTTAGGACCTGCCTTGTTGATAGTATTGTTAAGAAGGTAGAAACTAGGGCCTGTAGGACCTGCCTTGTTGATAGTGTTGTTAAGAAGGCAGAAACTAGGGCCTGTAGTACCTGCCTTGTTGATAGTGTTGTTAAGAAGGTAGAATCCAGGGCCTGTAGGACCTGCCTTGTTGATAGTGTTGTTATGAAGGCAGAAACTAGGGCCTGTAGGACCTGCCTTGTTGATAGTGTTGTTTAAGAAGGCAGAGCATTGCTTTATTATGGACAGACTTCACCCCATCTTTGCTACTGTTGTGTCAATATGTTTTCACCATGACAGTTTACAATCCATGGTTACTCCAAGCAGTTTAGTCACCTCAACTTGCTCAATATCCACATTATTCATTACAAGATTTACGTGAGGTTTAGGGTTTAGTGAATGATATGTCCCAAATGCAATGCTTTTAGTTTTTGAAACATTTAGGAGTATAAATTGGCCAAATGGTTTTACCTAAGTCAAATGGTTTTACCTAAGGTTTTACCTAAGTCAAATTGTTTTACCTAAGTCAAATGGTTTTACCTGAGGTTTTACCTAAGTCAAATGGTTTTACCGAAGGTTTTACCTAAGGTTTTACCTAAGTCAAATGGTTTTACCTAAGGTTTTACCTAAGTCAAATGGTTTTACCTAAGGTTTTACCTAAGGTTTTACCTAAGTCAAATGGTTTTACCTAAGGTTTTACCTAAGGTTTTACCTAAGTCAAATGGTTTTACCTAAGTCAAATGGTTTTACCTAAGGTTTTACCTAAGTCAAATGGTTTTACCTAAGGTTTTACCTAAGTCAAATGGTTTTACCTAAGTCAAAAACGAAGGCTGTTTTAGCACGCCATGTAAATACATGTTACCGTGGAAACGATATCAACTCCTGCAGGTTGAATGCTCTGTCTTCAGACAGCTCAGCTGTCCTACAACACAATATTCTATAACTGGCTAGCTTTGTCTTTTCGCTTCACCAGAGAGATGGAAGAGGAAGTGAGACATCCCTCATTTTGTCTCCGTTTCAATGAAAAGTCAATGAACTATGTAGACCAGACCCAGCTGCTATCGCATTGGTGTCTATGGGAGAGCCGCTCCCTTAAGTAGACAATGGTAAACGGCCTGAGTGAGCTATCTTCATTTATCCACTAGTTTTATGTTGAGATATGTGGATCAATAGGCTCGTAAGGCACATAGACTATACTTATATATTATATGCCACAGGACTATATATATATATATAGTACAAGTAAAAAGTTACTCATTCCAAGGGTTTTTCTTTATTTTTACTATGTTCTACATTGTAGAATACATCATAACTATGAAATAACACATATGGAATCAAAAAGTGTTAAACAAATCTAAATATATTTTAAATTCTTCAAAGTCGCCACCCTTTGCCTTGATGACAGTTTTGAACACTGATCGTGTTAGTATATAAAAATGTTTCTCTTTTATCGAACAAAACTATGCTACATTTTATCTCTGGGACCCTCTGGGTGACAAATCGAGCAAGATTACTGAATGTAAGTACATTATTTACTGTCAGAGGGTGAATGTATCAAACCAGTCGCCATGAAAAGTGTTTTGTTGTAGTACCTTAAACAATAGCGTGGTATTTCCCCCCGCTGTAATAGCTACTATACATCGGACACTGCAGTTAGATTAACAAGAATTTAAGCTTTCTGACCATAGAAGACATGTCTATGTCCCGGAAAGTTGTTTTTTGTTTACAACGCCATTCTAGACAAATATCACATATTGAGAAGCATCTGTCCCGATTTCGGGACACTTGTCCAGAGACAATGCAAGAAGGGCCTTGTACGCCATCAAAAGGAATATAAAATTGGACATACCAATTAGGATCTGACTAAAAATACTTGAATCGGTTATAGAACCCATTGCCCTTTAAGGTTGTGAAGTCTGGGGTCCGCTCACCAACCAAGAATTCACAAAATGGGACAAACCCCAAATTGAGACTCTGCATTCAGAATTCTGCAAAAATATCCTCTGTGTACAATGTAAAACACCAAATAATGAATGCAGAGCAGAATTAGGCCGATATCCGCAAATGATCAAAATCTAGAAAAGAGCTTCGTTAAATTCTACAACCATCTAAAAGGAAGCGATTCCCAAACCTTCCATAACAAAGCCATCACCTACAGAGAGATGAACCTGGAGAAGAGTCCCTAAGCAAGCTGGTCCTGGGGCTCTGTTCACAAACACAAACACACCCCACAGAGCACCAGGACAGCAGCACAATTAGACCCAACCAAACCATGAGAAACAAAAAGATAATTAATATTACTTGACATATTGGAAAGAATTAACAAAAAACTGAGAACTAGAATGCTATTTGGTCCTAAACAGAGAGTACACATTTACAAAATACGTGACCACTGTGACTGACACAAAATTAAGGAAAGCATTGACTATGTACAGACTCTGAACATAGCCTTGCTATTAAGAAAGGCCGCCGAAGGCAGACCTGGCTTTCAAGAGAAGACAGGCTATGTGCTCACTGCCCAAAAAATGAGGTGGAAACTGAGCTGCAGTTCCTAACCTCGTGCCAAATGTATGACCATATTAGAGACACATATTTCCCTCAGATTACACAGACCCACAAAGAATTTCGAAAAAACAAATCCAATTTTGAAAAACTCGCATATCTATTGGGTGAAATACCACAGTGTGCATCACAGCAGCAAGATGTGTGACCTGTTGCCAGGACAACCAGTGAAGAACAAACACCATTGTAAATACAACCTGTTTATGTTTATTTATTTCCCCTTTTGCACTTTAACTATATGCACATCATTACAACACTGAATATAGACATAATATGACATTTTGAAATGTCTTTATTCTTTTTGGAACTTTTGGGAGTGTAATTGTTGATGTTCATTTGTTATTGTTTATTTCACTTTTGTTTATCTACTTCACTTGCTTTGGCAATATGTTTCTCATGCCAATAAAGCCCCTTAAATTTAAATTGAGATGGTCAAAGAGAGAGGGAGAGAGAGGGTCAAATAGAGAGGGAGAGAAAAGGTCAAAGAGAGAAGGAGAGAGAAATTCAAATTAAATTAAACCAATCGTTGAAATTGTTTTAACTTGTAGTCAGAAAATAAAATAAAACATTCCCCCAACTGCGTTTCCCACTCCAGTCAGCAGAGGGCGCTGTGAGTGTTTCAGGCCAGTCTGACAGAATGTGACGTGGTGTTGAACCGGACTCTTCTTTAAACAACAACAGCCAGTCGGTCGTCACTAGTTACCACAGTTACAAAGTCATAATTATGGCTAAACATCGCCCAATTCTCTATTCTCTTATTAAATTCAGATTTTAAAAACCTAACATAATGCCTAACCTTAAATGAAGACCACAAAAAATGTAATGTTTGTTTTCATATATTGTTTTTACGATAGCCAATGTTGACATTGTGGCTGTAGTAACTAGTGACAAGCCAACTAGTCAGCCATGTTCTTTTATAGTTAAATGATAATGGTCAGCCACCTCGGTAGCTTGCTAGCTGAAACATCGAAGCTCTTTAGACTCGTTCATGTATATTATCCACTGTGTTTTAAACTAACTTCTTCTGTCGTCTAGCTAGTTATCCCATTTAATTTCATATGTGCTTTGTTGTTATTAGCTAGCTGACTGGTTTAGTTCACTAGCCTAGATAGCTAACTGTTAGCTAACATCTCTGACCATGAGTTCACTGAGCTGCTCTCCTCCTGATAAAGAAGAGGAGGTCTGCTGGACGGAGAAAGAGGGACTGTGGCTCAATGTTGTTGTGAAAGAAGAAGAGGAAGAGGAGGATGTCACAGTAACAAAAGTAGAGGATGAGGATGTTGCAGTGAAAGAAGAAGAGGACGAGAAAGAGGAGGATTCCGATTTTGGAGAGGGAGAGCTAACTGGTATATTGGAAGAAGAAGAAGAGGAGGATCTGATTAACCCCAGTAAGTAATTTACTGTCTTAAAACAGAAGCACAATGCAGTTGTTGAACTAAAGGGCAACGGCACACGGTAAAGGAGTCCCACTATCAAATCGGGCCATTTCTTGTTGTTGTTGTTACAATCAGGGCCAAGTCTTGGTCTTTGGTGTCAGAAGTGATCGGACCTCGCATCCACGACAGTGCGTGTGCGCGTTCCTGTAGGTAGAGCCGCGAGGACAACGCGCTCTTTGAAAGGAGGTAGTAGTGTACCGTCACAAAGACGTTGTATTGCTGCCTTTCAGGGGGAGGGGGGTTGCACAATTTGACAACTGAAAAAGGGGGAAGGGAGAAAATGTTCAATTGCACCGCCATCTAACCCTACACCATCCCCCAAAACCCATCTAACCCTACACCATCCCCCAAAACCCATCTAACCCTACACCATCCCCCAAAACCCATCTAACCCTACACCATCCCCCAAAACCCATCTAACCCTACACCATCCCCCAAAACCCATCTAACCCTACACCATCCCCCAAACCCATCTAACCCTACACCATCCCCCAAAACCCATCTAACCCTACACCATCCCCCAAAACCCATCTAACCCTACACCATCCCCCAAAACCCATCTAACCCTACACCATCCCCCAAACCCATCTAACCCTACACCATCCCCCAAAACCCATCTAACCCTACACCATCCCCCAAAACCCATCTAACCCTACACCATCCCCCAAAACCCACCTACACCATCCCCCAAAACCCATCTACACCATCCCCCAAAACCCATCTAACCCTACACCATCCCCCAAAACCCATCTAACCCTACACCATCCCCCAAACCCATCTAATCCTACACCATCCCCCAAAACCCATCTAACCCCTACACCATCCCCCACCATCCCCCAAAACCCATCTAACCCTACACCATCCCCCAAAACCCATCTAACCCTACACCATCCCCAAAACCCATCTAACCCTACACCATCCCCCAAAACCCATCTAACCCTACACCATCCCCAAAACCCATCTAACCCTACACCATCCCCCAAAACCCATCTAATCCTAACCATTTTATTTGTTTAACTACCCAATCCCCCAAAACCCATCTAACCCTACACCATCCACCTGGAAACCCAGGGTCTAGGGTCACCACTGAGACCATCAAACCCAAACCAACCCATACCATCCCCCCTAAAACCCATCTACCCTACTTTGGCCCTATCCCCCAAAACCCATCTATCCTACACCATCCCCCTTTAAAACCCAATCCCACTAAATAAAGGATCCTACACCAAACCCACTTTTAACCCTAAAGGATCCTACACCATCCCACTACTTTAACCCTAAGAACAAGTTACTTTAACCCTTCCTACACCATCCCACTACACCATAACCCTCTAACCCTACACCATCCCACTAAAACCTTGGGATCCAACACCATCCCACTACTTTAACCCTAAAGGATCCGCACCATCCCACTATGGATCCTACACCATCCCACAACCCTAAAGGATCCTGTCCCACTACAACCTGGATCCTACACCATCCCACCTTTAACCCTGTAGGATCCTACACCATCCCACTACTTTAACCCTAATGATCACCATCCCACTACTTTAACCCATAAAGGATCTCACCACTACTTTGGCCCTAAAGGATCCTACACCAACCCATCTACCCCTACTACACCATCCCACCACTTTAACCCATCTAACCCTACACCATCCCCCTAAAGGATCCTACACCATCCCATACCACTACTTTGGCCCTATAGGATCCTACACCATCCCACCATCCCAAACCCCCTATAGGATCCTACACCATCCCACTACTTTAACCCTATAGGATCCGACACCAACCCATACCACTACTTTGGCCCTATAGGATCCTACGCCATCCCACTACTTTAACCCTATAGGATCCAACACCATCCCACTACTTTAACCCTATAGGATCCTACACCATCCCACTACTTTAACCCTATAGGATCCTACACCATCCCACTACTTTAACCCTAAAGGATCCTACACCATCCCACTACTTTAACCCTATAGGATCCTACACCAACCCATCCCACTACTTTGGCCCTATAGGATCCTACACCATCCCACTACTTTAACCCTAAAGGATCCTACACCATCCCACTACTTTAACCCTAAAGGATCCTACACCATCCCACTACTTTAACCCTATAGGATCCTACACCATCCCACTACTTTAACCCTAAAGGATCCTACACCATCCCACCCACTACTTTGGCCCTAAAGGATCCTACACCATCCCACTACTTTAACCCTAAGGGATCCTACACCATCCCACTACTTTAACCCTAAAGATCCTACACCATCCCACTACTTTAACCCGAAATGATCCTACACCATCCCACTACTTTAACCCTAAAGGATCCTACACCATCCCACTACTTTAACCCTAAAGGATCCTACACCATCCCACTACTTTAACCCTAAAGGATCCTACACCCATCCCACTCCCACTTTTAACCCTAAAGGATCCTACCCATCCCACTACTTTGGCCCTATAGGATCCTACACCATCCCACTACTTTAACCCTATAGGATCCTACACCATCCCATCTACTTTGGCCCTAACCCCGTACTCTCCAAACCTTATAGGACAGTAAATAACTAGTTTAACCCTAGAGGATCCTATCTTTCAGCCATCCTTTTGCACTTTTTGATATAGGAAACACCAGAATGGATTGCCCGGCCCTATAGGATCCTACACCATGACTGTCTCAGTCCACTTGAGAGTACTGACTGACTATAAACACTGTGTTCTTTAACAGGTGTATTGCTACTTTAACAATAAATAAATTTTAATGTGGATCCTACCATCCCACTAAGTCAAAGAAAACACTACCACTTCCCATTACTTTAAATTACTTTAAACCTATAGGATAAGTCCATTGTCCCCTATAGGATCCTACACCAACCCACTACTTTAACCTAAGGATCCTAACCATCCCACTACTTTAACCTAGTTCCTACACCAACTTTAACCTAAAGGATCCTAGTAAGTCCATTTTCCTTATTGGATCCTACCCTTTTAAGTCAAATGAAAACACTACCAGTTCTAAATAATATACCATTTAGCAGACGCTCCATTGTCATTACTTACATTCATGTTTTCTATCACCAGGTTCTAAATGTTGTGGTCCCGACTGGTTCATCATATTGATCCCAACTACCTCTGTTTACAGCCTGGTCTCACCCACCCATACCACAGACTAGACCCTATAACCATATACCACTACTTTAAAAATAAATCATCAAAATATAAACTTGCAAGAATTTTACAGATTTTACCCAGCTACAGTTCACCTAAAGAAATCAGTACAATTGAAATACATTCATAGCCATAATCTAGGATTTACACCCATCCCCACTGGGCTTTAACCCAATCAGAATCCTTTTCCAGCCCACAAAATGTTTTTATTACAGACAGGAAAAAGTTGGTCCCAAACGGATCATTACACCCATCCCACTGGCTGGTCTCAAACCTAAAGTGGAGGTCCTACACCATGGCGTATTACTATGTGGTCTTATGGTTTACACCATCCCACTACTTTCCCTGGGATGGCTGGTCTCAGACGAATCTACCTGGGAGTGGTTGTGAAGCCTGTCTCTCCAAATTCTAAATAAATTCGGGTAGAATGCATCTTTTTACAGCCTGGTCCTTTTGCATTTATGGTAGGAAATTAACATTGGATTCTCGGCAACAGCTGACTGTCTCAGCATACAGTACTACATATTTAAACAGTTATTCATATCAATGTATTTTGGTTTTATTATTTTGTCATTTGCAGAAATCTTTCTGCAAATACAGGACACCATTCGCTAACCATTACTCAATTAGCTAAATTTCACTTGAGTAAGTCCATTGTTCTTATTGGTCCTATTTCAGACAGTCAAATGAAAACACTACCAGGTTAAATTACTCCTGAGTAAGTCCATTGGTCTGGTTTCACCAGTTTCTAAGTCAAATCAAAACACTGCCCAGTTCTCTAGGTTACTTCTAAGTCCACTGTCATTATCTGGGACATTCACACAGTCTAGATCACTCAGGTTCTTAAATGTTGTGAAAACTGGTTCATCATATTGATCATTCAAATAGTCTAGTTTTAGCCAGGTTATTACTAAATAACATAGTAAAAATAAATCTGGAATATAAACTTGCTAGATTTTACCAGGTTATTACTAAATAAAAGAAATCATAAATTGGGACCATTCAACAGTCTAGATTTAGGGATTTCACTAAATAAACTGTTCAGCCATCAGAATACCATTTTCCCCAGTCTAGAAAAGGTTTTATTACTAAATAAACTGTTTCATCAGTTGTCTGGGTGGCTGGTCTCAACAGTGTGGAGGTCCTGGGCTGGCGTGATTACATGTGGTCTGTGGTTTCATCAGTTGTCTGGGTGGCTGGTCTCAGACGAATGTGGAGGTCCTGGGTCTGTGGTTGTGAAGCCTGGTGGAAATTCTACCAAATTCGCTAAAATGACGTTGGAAGCGGCTTATGGTAGAGAAATTAACATTAGATTCTCTGGCAACAGCTCTGGTGGGCATACAGTATATATTTAACCAGTTATTCATATCAATGTATTTTGGTTTTATTATTTTTTGTCATTTAGCAGACGCTCTTATGCATTTACAGGAGCACCATCTGGGACCATTCAACAGTCTAGATTTACCAGGTTATTACTAAATAAACTGTTTACCATCTGGGACCATTCAACAGTCTAGATTTACCAGGTTATTACTAAATAAACTGTTCACCATCTGGGACCATTCAACAGTCTAGATTTACCAGGTTATTACTAAATAAACTGTTCACCATCTGGGACCATTCAACAGTCTAGATTTACCAGGTTATTACTAAATAAACTGTTCACCATCTGGGACCATTCAACAGTCTAGATTTACCAGGTTATTACTAAATAAACTGTTCACCATCTGGGACGATTCAACAGTCTAGATTTACCAGGTTATTACTAAATAAACTGTTCACCATCTGGGACCATTCAACAGTCTAGATTTACCAAGTTATTACTAAATAAACTGTTCACCATCTGGGACCATTCAACAGTCTAGATTTACCAGGTTATTACTAAATAAACTGTTCACCATCTGGGACCATTCAACAGTCTAGATTTACCAGGTTATTACTAAATAAACTGTTCACCATCTGGGACCATTCAACAGTCTAGATTTACCAGGTTATTACTAAATAAACTGTTCACCATCTGGGACCATTCAACAGTCTAGATTTACCACGTTATTACTAAATAAACTGTTCACCATCTGGGACCATTCAACAGTCTAGATTTACCAGGTTATTACTTGTTGGGGTTCTCAAAATGCTTACAATTGTTGTTTTGATTATTGCTTGAACAGTCGCTGAGATAATATTTCCAAAATACCTGTTTTGGATGCAGCACTTGTTAGCTTGAATGCTGAATGCTGAATGCTAAATGCTAAATGCTGAATGCTAAATGCTAAATGCTGAATGCTAAATGCTAAATGCTGAATGCTGAATGCTCACTGTCAGGCTGATGGAAAAGCCACAGAGCATTTTACTGGTTGTAGTTAGTATTTTTTTAAAGTCTAAAGCGGTTTATTTGAGATGCACAAACGTTATATTATGCGATTCAAACAATCCTTACAATTATAATCCAAAAGTAGTGCTGAACTGTACTCATAAGCAACCTGTAAATGGAGGCTGTTTTTCTGTCAACCTATGAGAACTGGGTGGAACGGTGAATAAACGTCCCACCTGGAGCCAATGGCCAGTGAAAGTGAAGGGCGCCAAATTCAAAACAACAAGAATCTCATCATTAAAATTCCTCAAGCATACAAGTATTTTACACCATTTTAAAGATAACATTCTCGTTAATCCAGCCACAGTGTGATTTCAAAAAGGCTTTACAGCGAAAGCACCACAAACAATTGTTAGGTCACCACCAAGTCACAGAAAAACACAGCCAAAGCAGAAATATAGATCAAATTAATCACAAACCTTTGATGATCTTCATCAGATGACACTCATAGGACTTCATGTTAAACAATACATGTATGTTTTGTTCGATAAAGTGCATCTTTATATCCAAAAATCTTATTTTACATTGGCGTGTTATGTTCAGTATTTCCAAAACATGTGACGATTTTGCAGAGAGCCACATCAATTCTGTGCCAAGTTTTTCCAGCCAAAGATGTATGTTTTGTTCGATAATGTGCATATTTATATCAAAAATCTCAGTTTACATTGGTGCGTTAAGTGCAGTAATGTTTGATTCCAAAACATCTGGTGATTTTTGCAGAAATACTCATAATAAACATTGATAAAGATACAACTGTTATACATGGAACTTTAGATAAACTTCTCCTTAATGGAACCACTGTGTCAGATTTTTTAACAACTTTACGGAAAAAGCATACCATGCAATAATCTGAGTACGGCACTCAGAGACCAAAACAGCCAAGCAGATATCTGCCATGTTGTGCAGTCAACATTAGTCAGAAATAACATTATAAATATTCACTTACGTTTGATGATCTTCATCAGAATGCACTCCCAGGAATCCCAGTTCCACAATAAATGTTTGATTTGTTTGATAAATTTCATAATTTATGTCCAAATCTTATCTTCAATTTTGGAAAACAAAAGTTCCGTTACAGTCCGTAGTGTCAAACGATGTATAGAATCAAATCTTTATGATGTTTTAACATTCTTCAATAATGTTCCAACCCGGAGCTTTTGTCTGTAGTTTCCCTGCAGATTTCCCACTTCCTGGTTGGATTTTTCTTAGGTTTTCGCCTGCCATATGAGTTCTGTTATACTCACAGACATCTTTCAAACGTTTTTAGTTACTTCAGACTGTTTTCTATCCAAATATACTAATTATATGCATATTCTAGCTTTTATGTCTGAGTAGCAGGCAGTTTACTCTGGGCACCTTATTCTTCCAAGCTACTCAATACTGCCTCCCATGTCACCAAGAAGTTAAAGTGAGTTTCCTTGAGTAGCACACCCGATCTTGCTCTAAAGTCTGTGGTAATATTCAAAAAACTACAATCTCGCCAATTTCTTTGCTTATACGCAGATATACTACATCCATAACTAAAGGTTTCTGCATTCTCAGGAGGAGTTTCTGCAACCAAATTGCGTGCGCATTGCACTCGGGCTGAAAGTTTAGCAAACACAGAAAGGGGCCAATATTGATGACCAAAAGTGGTCTGCTACACTGCTTTGAGTTTCTGTAATAACTTGTTTTTTAGCCTAGAATCATAAATGTTACTTCTGAAGTGAGAGGAAAAATAAGACAGTATTACTGTTGTTGAACCGACTGTCATATTATTTTCATTAGAGATGTAAATTGTTGTACCACAAGGGGCATCACCTTTCAGCTAAAATAAACAGTGGCCCTTTAATCATCTGTCTGACTTTGTTGTTCACACAGGAGAGAGACGGGACTATAGTGGATCCTCTGGGGAGCCTCAACAACATCATGATGCTGAAGAGGCAGAGGAGAGTCTCTCCACATCAGAACACCTCAATAAACACCAACGGAAACCCACAGGAAGAAACTTCACCACTGCTCTGACTGTGGGAAGAGTTATTCAAGATCAGATTCACTAAAAGTACACCAGAGAATTCACACTGGAGAGACATCTCACTGCTGCTCTGACTGTGGGAAGAGGTTTACCCTCTTCAGCAGACCTCAAAAGACATCAGAGAATCCATACAGGAGAGAAACCTTATAGCTGTGATCAATGTGGAAAGAGTTTTAATGTTCCAAGCAGCCTAAAAACACACCAGAGAACACACACAGGGGAGAAACCTTATAGCTGCGCTGACTGTGGGAAGAGTTTCTCAAAATTATATACATTACAATCACACCAGAGAATTCACACTGGAGAGAAACTTTATAGCTGCTCTGACTGTGGGAAGAGTTTTTCAAAATTATATACATTACAATTACACCAGAGAATTCACACTGGAGAGAAACTTTTTAGCTGTGATCAATGTGGGAAAAGGTTTACTCACTCAAGCTGCCTGAAGGTACATCAGAGAACACACACAGGAGAGAAACCTTATAGCTGTGATCAGTGTGAGAAGAAATTTGTTACATCTAGCAGTCTGACTATACACCGGAGATCTCACACAGGAGAGAAACCTTATAGCTGTGATCAATGTGTGAAAAGTTTTACTTCATCTAGCCATCTGACTGTTCACCAGCGGACACACAAGAGAGAAACCTCGTAGCTGTAATCAATGTGGGAAGAGTTTTATCCAAATATCCGGATATCACACCAGAGAACACACACAGGAGAGAATTCTTATAGCTGTGATCAATGTGGAAAGAGATATGCTGGTAAAATTTTGAAAATAGATACATGAAGTTGTTTCATGATATCAATAAAATGTCACAATGTAGAATGTTATTAACATTGTAGTAGGAGTATTTGAATGATGTCACAATGTAGAATCGTAAACGTTTGACCCCCTGTACTATTGATTTCGGCGTGATGTAGATATTAGCCTCGGGATGAATCCAGGCCTCATCAGGGGAAGTAATGAGTACTATTTATTTGATTAACAAAAAAGGTGATTAACAAGAAAAAAAGAGTTGTTACACTTGGCGCCCCATTTGAATGAGAATACAGCACTTCAAAATGTAGCTAGCTGTTTTCTGCAGGTTGTCCTCTAACCAGTGAGGTAAAATATATCTCCCATTTCCGTGTGTTTTTTTAGTTGTGTTAGATTCAACAGCACGTACAACCTAATTTCCCCCTAATAGATGTTGTCAAAACAACAGTGTAATTAATATAATTACTGACTTTATTGTCCCCATGGTGGCATTTACACACACACACCATCACACAAACAAGAACACACACACACACACACCATCACACACACACACATCACACACACACACACACACACACCATCACACACACACACACACACACACACACCATCACACACACACACACACACACACACCATTTAAACAGTCCATCATTTAAATACAAAACACCATCATTCACACACACACACACACACACCATCACACACACACACCATCACACTCACACACACACACACACACCATCACACTACACACACCATCACACACACACACACACACACACACACCAACACACACCAACACACACACACACACTCCATCACACACACACACCATCACACACCATCACACACACACACACACACCATCACACACACCATCACACACACACACCATCACACACACACACCATCACACACACATGCACCATCACACACACACACAATACAACTTTCATAACAGTTACATACCTATAAAAATAATAATAGTAAGAAATACAACTCTTTTTTTTAAGAAGAAGAAAAGAGTAGCCTGCTGGCCTTACAGGGTGAATGGGAACATTCACCGAGCTATTTAGGAGGATATCACACCTGGCATAAATGATTGTCTCGTTCTGTTTTTCCTGCTGAGGCCCTATACCTGCGCCCAGAGGGGAGAATTCAAAGTCTTGGGGGTGGCTTGGGTCTAAAATTATGATATGATATGATTACTACTGTGGAACATGTTTATGTTTAACTTTTCAATATCAAAACTGTTTCTACATATTGGTTATTGATTTGACCAAGTTATAACTGTTCCTCCAAAATAGCAACAACAAATTAGGACTATGCCCGATGTCTAATTATTATTATTATTTTTAAAGTTTAAAATACTAGTGCATTATTTTCAAAATACATATGTTTACTAACAATGTTGTAAAACAAGCTTATTTTGGGTTGGATATTACATTATTATTACATTATTACTATTCTTAATATTTTAATCAATGGATTTTCCTTAGAATGATCATTAGTCTTTCATTTTTTTGTAAATATTAATTATTATTTTTATTTTTTCCTGTGAAGCAAAATTTCTGAAATGTGTTTATATAAATAAAGCTTGATTTGAACTTATTGCAAAAACAAATGAACCCAATGACCGACCAATCAACACTTGCAAAACCAACAAAAAAATATGTGCTTGAGGCGTCACTAAAGACACTGTTTCGAATCTAGGCTGTCACAACAGGCCGTGATAGTGAGTCCCCATAGGGCGGCGCACAATGGGCCCAGCGTCGTCCAGGTTGTTGTTGGCAGTCTTTGTAAATAATCATTTGTTCTTAACTGACTTGCCTAGTTCAATAAAGGTTTAATTGAAAAAATGAGATGTTTTTTTTAATGAGAAATAGTATAAATTCAGTATATCTTACACTATGTCAAAATAGTGCATACGGTGTAAATGTTATCACTTTTCAACCAATCCAGTACATTTTTTGTTGAAAATTTAGAAATTGTAGTGTAAAATACACTGCTCAAAAAAATAAAGGGAACACTTAAACAACACAATGTAACTCCCAAGTCAATCACACTTCTGTGAAATCAAACTGTCCACTTAGGAAGCAACACTGATTGACAATAAATTTCACATGCTGTTGTGCAAATGGAATAGACAACAGGTGGAAATTATAGGCATTTAGCAAGACACACCCAATAAAGGAGTGGTTCTGCAGGTGGTGACCACAGACCACTTCTCGGTTCCTATGCTTCCTGGCTGATGTTTTGGTCACTTTTGAATGCTGGCGGTGCTTTCACTCTAGTGGTAGCATGAGACGGAGTCTACAACCCACACAAGTGGCTCAGGTAGTGCAGCTCATCCAGGATGGCACATCAATGCGAGCTGTGGCAAGAAGGTTTGCTGTGTCTGTCAGCATAGTGTCCAGAGCATGGAGGCGCTACCAGGAGACAGGCCAGTACATCGGAGAGCGTGGAGGCCGTGGGAGGGCAACAACCCAGCAGCAGGACCGCTACCTCCGCCTTTGTGCAAGGAGGTGCAAGAGGATCACTGCCAGAGCCCTGCAAAATGACCTCCAGCAGGCCACAAATGTGCATGTGTCTGCTCAAGCGGTCAGAAACAGTCTCTCTAAGGGTGGTATGAGGGCCCGACGTCCACAGGTGGGGTTGTGCTTACAGCCCAACACCGTGCAGGACGTTTGGCATTTGTCAGAGAACACCAAGATTGGCAAATTCGCCACTGGCGCCCTGTGCTGGGTTCCTCCTAATGCAAGACAATGCTAGACCTCATGTGGCTGGAGTGTGTCAGCAGTTCCTGCAAGAGGAAGGCATTGATGCTATGGACTGGCCCGCCCGTTCCCAGACCTGAATCCAATTGAGCACATCTGGGATATCATGTCTCGCTCCATCCACCAACGCCACGTTGCACCACAGACTGTCCAGGAGTTGGCGGATGCTTTAGTCCAGGTCTGGGAGGAGATCCCTCAGGAGACCATCCGCCACCTCATCAGGAGCATGCCCAGGCGTTGTAGGGAGGTCATACAGGCACGTGGAGGCCACGCACACTACTGAGCCTCATTTTGACTTGTTTTAAGGACATTACATCAAAGTTGGATCAGCCTCTAGTGTGGTTTTCCACTTTAATTTTGAGTGTCACTCCAAATCCAGACCTCCATGGGTTGATAAATTTGATTTCCATTGATAATTTTTGTGTGATTTTGTTGTCAGCACATTCGACTATGTAAAGAAAAAAGTATTTCATAAGAATATTTCATTCATTCAGATCTAGGATGTGTTATTTTAGTGTTCCCTTTATTTCTTTGAGCAGTGTAGTATATTCTAGAATTCATCCATGAGGTCATAATGATAGTTTAACCAGGTTTCTAGGCTATATAGTATATTCTAGAATTCATCCATGAATTCATGGATGAGTTACCATGAGGATCATAATGATAGTTTAACCAGGGTTATATATTTGGTGTAGAAATGATCCCCATCGACTGGATGAGGTTGGTGGAAATGATACCATTTCGTTTGTAGGTTGGTGGAAATGATCCAACCATTATGTAGGTTGGTAGAAATGATCCAACCATTATGTAGGTTGGTGGAAATGATGATTGGTGGAAATGATCCAACCATTATGTATGTTGGTTGGTGGGTTGGTGGAAATGATCCAACCATTAGGTTGGTAGCTCAGTTGGTTGGTAGAAATGATCCAGGAAATGATCCAACCATTATGTGGGTAGTCAACCATTATGTATTGATCCAACCATTATGTAGGTTAGAAAATGATCCAACCATTATGTAGGTTTGGATAAACCATTATGCTAAATGGCATATGATCCAACCATTATGTAGGTTGAAAGTGAAATGATCCAATTATTATATAGGTTGGTAGAAATGATCCAACCATTATGTAGGTTGGTGGAAATGATCCAACCATTATGTAGGTTGGTAGAAATGATCCAACCATTATGTAGGTTGGTGGAAATGATCCAACCATTATGTGGTTGGTGGAAATGATCCAACCATTATGTAAGGAAATGATCAACCATTATGTAGGTTGGCGTGATCCAGCCATTATGTAAAAATGATCCAACCATTATGTAGGTTGGTGGAAATGATCCAACCATTATGTAGGTTAGTAGAAATGATCCAACCATTATGTAGGTTAGTGAAATGATCAACCATTATGAAAAATGATCCAACCATTATGTAGGTTGGTGGAAATGATCCAACCATTATGTAGGTTGGTAGAAATGATCCAACCATTATGTAGGTTGGTGGAAATGATCCAGCCAACCATTGTAGGTTGGTGGGAAATGATCCAACCATTATGTAGGTTGGTAGAAATGATCCAACCATTATGTAGGTTGGTGGAAATGATCCAACCATTATGTAGGTTAGTGGAAATGATCCAACCATTATGTAGGTTGGTGGAAATGATCCAACCATTATGTAGGTTGGTGGAAATGATCCAACCATTATGTAGGTTGGTGGAAATGATCCAACCATTATGTAGGTTGAATTGGAAATGATCCAACCATTATGTAGGTTGGTGGAAATCCCCATCGACTGAGGATGAGGGGTCTCCATTTTGCAGTGTAATAATGATGATGAATAATAATAAACTTCAATCATCAATCTGACTCCATTACCATGTGAACGCTATAGGGCCCGTAATAGAATCCAGTGGGTAGAGCCAAGGTTGTGAGCCTATCGTCACCACTTAGAATACTATAAGATGCAAGTGTCTAGGTTTACCATTATGCAACTATTATTAAGGCTGAGGAACAAGGAGCTAATATTGAGTTAGAGACTGAGAATACGTTCTAATATTAAAAAAATAATAATAATAAATTAAAAACAATATTTAACTAGGCAAGTAAGTTAAGAACAAATTCTTATTTTTAATGACAGCCTAGGAATAGTGGGTTAACTGCCTTTTCAGGGGCAGAACAATAGATTTTTACCTTGTCAGCTCAGGGGTTTGAACTTGCAACCTTCCGGTTACTAGTCCAACGCTCTAACCACTAGGCTACCCTGCCGCCCCAAATATGCTAATATCTTAATATTGATGTCTTAGCATTAAATGATTGAGATAACCTTAGCTCAGAGATGCACCGTTAGAGACTGAGAATAGATTCTAATATGTGTCCAGTGCGTTCAATACCCCATAATGACATCACAATACCCCATGATGACATCACAATACCCCATGATGACATCACAATACCCCATGATGACAAAGCAAAAACAGATTTGTAGATTGTTTTGCAAATTTATATTTAAAAAAAAACATGTTTTAAACTTTATCACATTTACATACAGTACCAGTCAAAGGTTTGGACACCTACTCATTCCAGGGTTTTTCTTTATTTAGACTATTTTCTACATTGTAGAATAATAATAATAGTGAAGACATCAAAACTATGAAATAACACATGGAATCATGTAGTAACCAAAAAAGTGTTAAACAAATCTAAATATCAAATCTAAACAGACAGAACAATGAGCTGTTTCACC